>NT_165936.1:0-9974 GCF_000149615.1 Aspergillus terreus NIH2624
ACTTTAAATATTTTATCGCTATTCTTCTATATATAAAAAATAATAATATTTTTCGCTGTGATCCGTAGTTTATTTATAAAGAAGATAATATAAAGTTAAATAATATAAGTAAAATATAGAATATAATACTAATTCTAAAGAATTTTAAAAAGCTTTAGATTAGTAATAATATCCTAGATTTAGATATTTATATTAAATTTATTGTAAAATTACTCTATAAGGGAGAAGAATATAGTACTATTATTACTTATATTATTAGTTATTACTTTTAGTAGATAATAGCATAGATTATACTTATAAAAAACTAATAGAATAATAGTAATAAAGATTTTATCTATATAAAAACTAGATACTAGTCGGAAGCCTAGAATAATCTTATAATAATTAAAATTATTTATTAAGAAATAGCTAGTAAGTATAAAAAATATTTTTTAATCTAGACTTATCTAACAGTTAAGTATAATTAATATTCTATTAGTTACTAGAAACTATAAGAGTAGCTATATATAAATTTTATCTAATAACTTAATTAATTATTCTTAGATTTACTTTTAATTTAAAATATATAGTCTATAAGATAATCTAACAGCAATAAGATTAATTATTTATTTAAATTAAATATATTTAATAATTTAAAAAGACAGATAGCAGGTAATAATAAATCACAGAACTTAGTTAAGAAATTTTTATTTAGTATAGATAGTTATAAAGCCCTAAAAAATTAAAGCTTTTAGTATAAAATAAATAAAAGAAAAACAGATATTCTACCAGTTTTTTACTTAGTATCTAAGCTACTATTTATTTAGAAGGCATAGAAGATAATTTCTTAAAGCAGTCTTTTTAGATATAATAGACTATTAAACTAGTTCTAGTATACTCTGTTAACAGATATTAGAATAGATAAGAATATAAGATATAAAAAATATAAAGAATTTTATCTAGAAATTATATATTTTTATAGAATTTATTCTATATAGATAAATATTTTTTAGAATTAAATTAAACTAATAATTTTTTAGCTTCTCTCTATTTCTAGGCCTAAATAATAGTATTTCACTATTTTTTAAAAATATAAATCTTTTCTTACTTAGTTAGATACTAAATAATTTTGCGGCCTTTAAAAAGATGTAGAAAATTAAGCTTAGAAGATAAAAAGAAAATAGAATAGATATTAATCTCTATCTAATTATTGCTATTAATAAAGATTTAGAAGATAAAGAAGAATAATATAATAATATTCTATAAATATAGATTAAGAGAGTAAAGTTAATATACTATAATAAATAGCAAAGCTTTATTAATAGCATAGATACTAGAAGATAGAAAAAAGAAATTTTTAGAAGATATAATATTAGTAAGTTAATAAAAAGAACGCGTTGCGTTACTACTAAAATATAATAAATCTAATAAAGATTAGTGGTAGTTAGAATAGAACCTATAATAATCTAGCTACTATTAGTATCTATTACTATAAAAATACTAAAAATAAGGAATATTTTATAAGAAATATAGTATTTCTATTAATAATAGAGATATAGATAAAGATACGATTACTCTAAATAATTAATATAATAGCTATAATAGAGATTATCTCTAAAATCTACTATTAATACTAGTAATAGAAAATAAAGTATATATTAATATATATTTCTATACTATATTTCTAAATAATACCAGCTTTTATAGAAAAATAAGAATTCTACTAGCTATACTAGAGTCTAAATATATTTATATAAAAATAATTTAAATAAAAGATATACTTATTTATTTTTAATATTTTTTTAAAAATTAAATAATACTTCTATTATAGATTTTTAGAAAATTAGTTAGAAATAGTAAGGTTAATATAGTTAACCTAACTAAAACCTTAACTAGACTAGGCTTAAATAGATAAGGTATATTGTTTTTAGCGCTAAGAACGGTTAATCAGATTAATTTAATTTTTTTTTTATACCGCGGTTAGGTAAAAATAAGATATTTAATCTTACTGTTAACCTGCGGTCAGGTTATGCTAGAGGTCCTTAACCTCCCCTTACCTAGCCATTGCCCACTCTATTTAAAAGTAAAGAAAGCAGTTTACTCTAGATAAACTATTTTTATTAATTTTTAAAGCTACTAAAAGTCTCTTTAGAAGATTTTAAAGGTCTTCAGCGGTTTATTATATATATCTAAAAAAGATTCTAATAAACTAAAGATCTACCGGATTCTTTAAAGATATAAAGACTAGAAGTAGCTCTTACTTCGAAGAGCAGGTAATTTCTACTTTTCTTTTAGACAGGGTTTAGAGGGTAGGAGCTCTCCCTAACCGTGGCCTACAGCTATTTACTAGGCTGCGAATCCACTTATACTTGCGTACCAATATCACAATAGATTAAAAAAGTTCTAGATCTTATAAGAAAACTATATTAAAAAAAAATATTTATCACTTCTATCTAACTAACAAAAAGCTACTAAAAATACTATTTTTTATTATAGTAAATCTAGATATTTTAGCTAATAAAACTATATTAATAAAAAGTAGGGTTAGCTTTGTATATAGTAATTATTTTTAGGCTAGATATTATATATATATATATTAGAAACTATTAGAATTTTTAATTAAGCTAACTGTTAAATATATAAAATAGCTAGTTATTCAATTTTCAATAGAATAGAATATATTATTAGTTAATTATTTATTAAGAATCTATATTATTCTTCTAATTAATTTTATTTAGAAATACTAGTAATATTATTTCTATTAAATTTATTAGTAACAAATTTCTTTAAGAAAATATATTTTTATTCTATATAATAGACTAATTAATTGTTTAGTTAGAAAATAGAAGAGTATAATACTTTCTGTTACTATATTAACTATTATTAGTAAGTAGTTTTTATAGTAAAAATAATTTTTCTTAACTACAGAGTTTAGCCCTAATTAGAAATTAGTAATTAAATATAATAATATATAGATAGTTAATCTATTTATTAAACAGGATTTTACTTATAAATCTAAGCTGAAATATCTAGATATCTGTTATGGGTTCTATAGGCCTAGTACAGACTATAGGTCCTATAGACTCTGTACAAACTATAAATTAGAGCTCGGCAAGGCCTCGCATATAAAGGCCCTAAGAAAAGCTTCCTTACAAACCCTCAGCCCTAGAAACTACAAGTTATTCTACTATTGTATACCGCCCTACTTCTCTCTATTTATTAATATCTAACTACTACTTAACTTCCTATTCTTTAGCTATTCTTTCTTATTTATATAGTACACTTAAATAAAAAAATTTATCTCTATGTATCCTATAATATTAGAAATAGCTTAATAAAATACTAGAACAGTAGAAGATAGCCTCTTACTACAATAATAGAAAAGAGAAATATAACTATATTTCAATAATAACTCTAAAAACTCTATACAGAGATATAAGTAGAGTGGGCAATGGCCAGGTGAGGGGAGGTTAAGGACCTCCAGCATAACCTGACCGCAGGTTAACGGTGAGGTTAAGTACCTTATTTTTACCTGACCGCGGTATAAAAAAAAGAGGTCAGGTTAACCTGATTAACCGTTCTTGGCGCTAAAAGCAATATACCTTGCCTATTTAGGCCTAGTCCGGTTAAGGTTCCGGTCAGGTTAACCGCATTAACCTCACTGTTTCTAACCAACCTTCTAAAAATCTATAATAGAAGCGTTATTTAATTTTTAAAAAAATATTAAAAATAAATAACTATATCTCTTATTCAAATTATCTTTATAAAAATACCTAGACTCTAGTGTGGCTGGTAGAATTCTCATTTTTCTATAAAAGCTGGTGTTACCCAGAGATACGGCATGGAAATATATATTGATACATACCTTGTTTCCTATTACCAGCATTAATAGTAGATTTTGGAGATAATCTCTATTGTAGCTATTATATTAATTATTTAGAGCAATAGTATCCTTATCTACATCTTTATTATTAACAGAAATGCTATATTTCTTATAAAATATTCCTTATTTCTAGTGTTCTTGTAGTAATAGACACTGATGGTAGCCAGATTATCACGGGTTCTATCCTAACTACCACTAACCTTTATTAGATCTATTATATTTTGGTAGTAACGCGACGCGTTCTCTTTGTCAACCTACCAACATCATGTCTTCTAAAAATTTCTCTTTTCTATCTTCCAGTGTCTATGCCATTAATGAAGCCTTGCTATTCATTATGGCACATCAATCCTACCCCTCCGATCTATGTTCACAGGATACTATTGCACCATCCTCTTTAATCTCCCAAGTCTTTACTAATGGCGATAATCAGACAGAGGTTAATACCTGTTCTATTTTCTCTCCACCCTCTGAGCTTGATTCTCTGCGTCTCTCTAAAGGCCGTAAAATTATTCAGTATCCGACTGAGCAAGAAAAGATTTATATCTTTGAAGAATGGTGGAATACTACTACCTAGGTCCAGAAACGGAGAGAAGCCAAAAAACCCAGTAGTTCGATTTAATCCTAAAAGACACTTATCTGTATGGGACAAATTCTATAAAGGCGTATAATTCCCGGACGGGACCCCCTATGTCTTTTGTGTCTTATGTTCTTATCTGCTCTAATATCCGTCAACAGAGCATACTGGGACTAGTTTAATGGCCTATTATGTCCGAAAAGGCTGCTCTAAGAAGTCGTCTTCTGTGCCTTCCAAACGAACAGTAGCTCAGATGCTAAGTGAAAAACCGGTAGGGTGTCTGTCCTTCTTCTATTTATCTTATACTAAGAGCTTCGATTTCTTAGGGCCCTATAACCATCTACACCGAACAAGAATTCCTTGACTAAGTCCTGCGATTTATCGTTGCCTGCCGTCTGCCTTTTCGAACTGTCGAGCATGTCTAATTTAAATGAATGATTAATCTCGCCGCTGTCGGATTATCTCGCAGACCGCATATTCCGAATCGAAAGCAAATCCAGGAACGATTAATCGAGTTATCGGATGAAATCCATATACAGCTACTCTCGCGGTTCCTGGCGACCGGCAGAATGTTAATTGCACTTGACTGTTGGACAAGCCCGGATTAGAAAGCATTTCTTGCACTTACTGGCTATTTTTTGACGGACGATCTTGATTATTATGAGATTATTCTAGGCTTCCGACCGGTATCCGGTTCTTATACAGGTGAAACCCTTGCTGCTATTGTTCTGTCGGTTCTTTATAAGCATAATCTATGCTATCGTCTACTAGGGGTGACAACCGACAACGCGAGCAACAACAGTACTATATTCTTCTCTCTTACAGAGCAACTTCGCGATAAACTTGATACGAATATCTAGATCTAGGATACTATCGCCGACCCGGAGCTTTCTAAAATCCTTCGGAATCAGCATCACATTCTATGTCTTGCTCATGTTATTTAACTCTGTGTTATCTTCTTTATGAATAAATTGCGGATTGCAGCGGAGAATGACACTGTCTCCTATATATGGGAGAACAGCGATGAAACGCTTAAAGCGTCTGGTAGTATTTCACGAGCTATTGAAAAGGTATGTACGCTAGCTGGCCGAGATTTCGGTTATGACCGAGAAGGTTGCTCAGATTTAGCTATCTAGGAGGATGCTGAGGAAGGCTTCCTTAGCTTCCTTTCGGTTATGACCGAAAAGGTTGCTTAGATCTAGCTATCTAGGGGGATGCTGAGGAAGCCTTCCTTAACCTCCTCCTAGATAGCTTAAACAAGTGTCCAGCATTTACTAATATCTATTATGTCCCTAGATTCGAAAAATCACTAAATTTGTGAACGCTAGCCCTTAACGTCGTGAAAGATTTTAACTTACTCAGCGTCTGGAATCTGGATCTGTATACTATCTGCTTCTTAACTGCAAAACCCGCTGGAACTCTTCCTACCTGATGATTCGACGCGCACTGAAGCTCCGCTAACTAATTGAGAGCTTTATCCAGCACTGAGATAGTTAGAAGCTTGACTACCTGCGGCCTACACTGGTAGAATGGAAATAGTTAGAATATCTTCTGGAGCTTCTATATCCGTTTTACATCTTTACGTCCTGTCTCTTGGAGAACACCGGCCCTACCGTCTATAGGGTATATGATATCTACAACGATCTGTTCGACTATCTGGATCTTGCCATTAATTGTCTTCGGAATAAACGAGCCTCGTGGAAACAACAGATTCTTGAAGGCTTAGAAGAAGCCTATAAGAAACTCCGGAAATACTATCGGCGAACATACTAGGCAGAGGGTTATATCTACGCTATTGCAACGATTCTTGATCCTACCTCTAAACTTGAGAAGTTTAAAATAGCTACGTGGCTTGACGATGACACTGATTGGTATTAAAAATATCGCACTGTTTTTGAGAAGGTGTTCCACTTTTACCGCAGTTAGAATCTAAGTGTTAATACGCTATCGACTGTTTCAGACCTATTATCTGGATTGAACAAGGCATTTTACTATCTCTCGAAACGACGAAGACTTGCTACTTTATTAGAGACCTTTGAGGAGCTTAAGGCCTATTTTGATATAGAAGGTAAGTCGTACTTTAAATAGATCTATACTCTGCTTACTGTTGATAAGGCACTACCGGTTAAACTGATATTCTTGCCTACTGGAAATCTCGTCGTAACTAGTTCCTGATTCTCTATTCTATGGCAAGAGACTTTCTTACGGTCGTAACTAACGGTGTTAGTGTCGAACGCCTCTTCAACAGCTCCCGAGATATCTGTTACTATCGCCGGAGTTGGTTATATCCCGATACTATTGAGGCGATTATGCTGTAGATGTGTACTGATCGCTTTACTATTAATGAGGAATATCAGCAGATTCTCGATGAGGTTGACCCCGACTCCATTGTCTTTGTATACAAGGAAGAAGACGATGATATAATTGAAGCGCCTTTGTATATTAGTGACAATGAGGATATGGATGATATGGATGAGGATCCGGAGGATGGATTGTTGTCAGAACCTACGTATACTACCCGGACTGTTGAAGAGACACGATCCCTTCGATATTATTAACAACGCCCGGGACAGTATAAAGAATAGAGAGTAGATAATAGATATTTTTTTTTAACGTGTCCTCGAAGCAGAATATTTCGATTAGTTTATTCTAAGTAGTAAATTACATTTACGGGATCACAAGAGTATTAATACCGAAATAAAAAAATACAGTAAATTATGAAGGTAATTAAGATGTATTAATTACCGTTTAACCTGCGGTTAGTACCCTTACCGGATTAATCTCCCCTACCTTACTGGCCAGTTAATCCGGTGAGGTATAACCTTTGATCTTAACCTAACCGTATCTCTCCGGTTATCAGATTCTTTATACCTTAACCTAACCTGGCCGGTTATAGTCAGGTTATGGTGAGGTACAACGGTGAGGTTAACCCACTCTAGATATAAGTCTAAAAATAATAGTATTAAAAGAAGAATAATAGCTTTTAAACCGAATTACACGCTATATAGAATTAATAGCCGAATATATATACTATAACTATAACTACTATAATATCTCTAATACTAAAAATAATAAGCTTTAGTCGACCTTAGCCGCGCTATCTAAATATTAAATTTTTTAATAAGGAAAACTTAAAAAATTATCCTCCTAAATAAACCTTTATATAAAATTTGTAATTAACACTATATACTATAGTATAGAAAAAAAATAAATCTATTATGTCTATAGCTGTCTTTAAAATAAGACTAGCTAGCGTATTCTTCCTTAGCTATAGGTCTATTAAAAATTAAAAATAACTGTAGAGTAAAGAGAATTCGCTATAGTATTAGACAAAGCTTTTAACAACCCTAACTAATAGAAAAAAGCTTTTATATAAATTAATACTATAAAGCAAAAGAAATACAACCTAAAAAAATTTCTAAATAAATTTAATAAAGTATTACTTAGCATAAAGAGAATTAGCTAAAATAATTTTTAAAAAAAACTTTCTTAGATACTATAATTAATTAGCAGCTTCTTAAAGAAATAATTAGTATTCCCTAGGCAAATATATATAAAGCCTATTATAACTAACTATAATATATAAACCACAATATCTAGTAAATAGAAAGACTAAATAAGAGATAAGCTTATATAATAATTATAGTAAAAGAAACTTTTACTAAAAGAAAATTAATAAGTTCTCTATAGCCGGCTTATTCTAACCCTATAAAATAGAAATTAATTATAATCTAAATTATAGCTCTACATAAAGAGATTAAAAGTTTAAAATTAACTAATTATATAAAGCTATCTAAATAGATAGTATAAATTAGTATAGAAAAACGCGATAAAAAAAAGTAAAAAAAAAAATTTAATATAGAGAAAAAGATTACTATATATAAAACTGCTGTTTATTACTATCGCTATTTTCTAAATAAATAGCTAATATTTAAAAAGTAACTTTCCTTAACAGTAATTAAAGATTAAAATTAAAAAACTTAGAAAAAGAGTAACCCTTATATAAAATTACATATAAAAAAATAGAAAAAAAATAATTAAAATAATTAAATTTTTTTAACTTTCTTTAACTTTATATAGAAAATTTTTAGAAAATTTCTAAAGAAGCCTTCTTTAAAAGCCTCTAAATTTCCCTTTTTTTATTATACATTTATTTATAGATTAGATTATTTTAGTATATATAATAATAGATATAGACTATTTAATCTATAGCGCTATCAGCAGAATATTTATAAAAATCTATTAAATATCTATAATTATAATTACTTTATAAATAGTAAAAGAGATAGTAAATAAGCTAAGTACTTTTATATAGATTATATAAATATAATTAAATATTAAAACCTATTTAGAAGCAGGCGCGTATCTATATATATTATCTAACTAACTTAGCTATAATATAATTTTAAGAATACCCTAGCTATAATATTATAAAAATTAGCTTAATACTAAATATAGAAAGTTATATCTTTATATAATATACTCCTACTTATAAAACAAAATTAAAAAATCTATAATCTTATTAGACTTATATAAAGTCTCGATAAAAGCTATATAAATATATATATACTAGGCTAAAAGAAATCTCTAAACTATATAAGTCTTCTCTGTTTTAATAGCAGATATCTAGAAAGTTTTAAAAATAAAGAAACTAGTAAATCTATAAAAGAAGCTACTACTATAATACTACTAGTATTTTAATCTATTTAATCTAAATAAAGCTTAAAATCTTTCTTTTTATTAAAACCCTAAAATTAACTACTCCATTAAACTTATATAAAAAAATAAGAAAAACCCGGAGATTCTCTAAAGACTACTATACTTAATATTCTATAAAAAGTTAGTCGTATTATAAAAGGAGCTAACTAATCTACTATAAAAAAGCTTTATTAGAATTAGCTACTTCTCCGCTACCGCGCTAATTTTATTTATACAGAAATTCGGAGATAGTCTCTAGTTCTATATAGACTACCAGGCTTTAAATATAAATACTAAAAAAAACTGTTACCCTCTTTCTCTTATTAACAAAATATTAAACTAAATTAGTTAAACTAAATAGTTTACTAAATTTATTACCGCCGCTTTCTATAAAATTTAAATTACTAAAAAATAAAAATAAATAATTGTGTTTTATACACAGTATAGCCTTTATAAATAACTAATTTTTTTTTTAAATTAGTAAACACCCCCTTAACCTTCTAGAAATATATTAACTAAATATTATATAAGTATTTAGATAAATTCTACTCTATATATCTTAACAATATTCTAATCTACACTAATAAAGATTTTAACTAATATTAAAACTATATATAAAAGATTCTAAAGAAACTTTAGAAAACAGGCCTCTACTTAAATATTAAAAAATATAAATTTAAAGTTAGAGAAACTAAATATCTAAAATTTATTATTTAGACCGGGTAAAGAGTTAAGATAAATCTAAAAAAAATTAAAACTATTTAAAACTAGAAACTATCTATTACTAGTAAAAATATATAAAAATTTTTTAGTTTTATAAATTCTACTAGCACTCTATTG
>NT_165936.1:10656-57046 GCF_000149615.1 Aspergillus terreus NIH2624
CTATAAAATCTAAAATATTTCTTTATATTTTAAAAACTTACAAAACAGTATATATAATAATCTCTATTCTTTAGTTAGTTTAATTTTAAATTTATATACTATAAGAAAATAAATAATAGTAAAGTAGATACTCTATTAAAACGCGACTAAAATATCCTTTTAAATAATAATAAATATATAAAAAACCGTGTAATACAGGTTTTTTTAAAAAAAAACCGGCTAATAAAGATTTTATTTATAGTTTTAGAAACAGCCCCCTTATATAAAAAAGAATAAAACTAATAAAATAAAGTAAAGAACTAAAATCTATAATATTAAAAGATTATAACCTATCTATAGAAAAATAAAAAAAAGCTCTCTGCGTATATACAGGTAAAAGTCTCCCTAATAAAATATCGGCTTAACTAATAAAGCTTTATATAATTCCGCGGCAAATAATAGACTTCTAATTATAAACTACTCTATATAAGCCTAATCTAGTAAGCCTATAATTCTCTAGTTTTCAGCTATTTTAAAAAAGAATAAATATACTAATTTATTAGTTAAAAGTACTTCTAGCCTAATATAGCTAAGGATATCTAATAATTTATATAGAATTACAATATTTATAGTAGATTAAAAATATAGAAAAACTAGTAAAAAAGCTTTTTAAAGTCTTTTTCTATATTTAATAAGCCCTAACAAAAGCTCTCTATAAACTTTATTATAAATTTTCCTAAAAATAATAGCAGAACTATTATTCTAATAGTTACCGATTAGTTAACTAAGAAAATTATTTTTAAAGAAATAGCCGAAATAAACTTAGAATAAGTAGTCTAGATATTTATATAACAGATTATTAGTAGATATAAATCTTTTAAAGTATTATCTCTAACTAAGGCCCTTAGTTTATTAGCTTAGTATAGTCTTATATCTATACCTTAATAGAAATCTAATAATACCTATTAACAACGTACTATCTACAAATAAATAAAGCTACTAAGCGTATAAATAGTACAGTTAAAATTTATTTATATATCTATTCCTACTACAATTAGTATAATTAAAATCTACTATTTCTATTAGTTAAATTTATATTAAATACTTATATAACAGCTACAACTAAGACTAGCTTATTTTTTTAGCTATAGTTTCTATCTAACTTCTTTCGTATCTATAAAAAATTTAGATATTTTAGCAGATAAACCTACTAGAAGCCTAATATAAAAAAACAAAATTATTATACGGAAAATTACCGAAGCTCTTAGCTAAGTCTAAATATCAGCCGTCTATATATAACAGAAAACAGAAAAATAAATAAATAAATAAAAAAGCTTAGCTTTTACATACAAGAAGAATAATAAAATCTAGCCTAGTTTATAAAATATTACTACTAATAAGCCTAATAAAAAGCTAGATTAGAAAAATATAAAATATACTATCTTTAAAATAATAAATATTTATACTATATATTTTAATACGCCTTTAAAAATCTATCTAATTTTCTATATTAATCTTCTCTAACCAGTAGCTACTAATCTATTTCTATTATAATAGTTTAATAATCTCTAACTACTAGTAATTTAAATAGATAAAAAAATAAATACTAAATTAAAAAGATCTTTAAAAAACGCCGCGTATAACAAAAAAAGAAACTTAACTCTAATATAAAATAAAATAAACCGGCTATATTTAACTAATCTAAAAACTAGCTGTAGCTCTCTAAAACTACTAAATACTAGACTACTAGCTTATATATATATAAGATATTTAAAATTCGGCCTTCTTAGAGTAGTACTATAAAAAAAAAGAGCTATTATTATAGATTCTATAGATCTAGTACAGACTATAAATTCTATAAACTCTATATAAATTATAAATTAGAGCTCGGTAGGACCTTGTATATAAAGATTCTAAGAAAAGCTTCTTTACAAACTCTCAGCTCTAGAGACTATAAGTTATTCTACTACTATACACCGCCTTACTTCCTTTTATTTATTAATATGTAATCGCTACTCGACTTCTTATTCCTTAACTATTCTTTCTTATTCATACAGCACGCTTAGATAGGAAGATCTATCTCTGTTCGTCCCATAACAATATCTACTATAATTAGCTATACTAAGAAATCTAAAAAAGTTCTATTTAGATTAAATAAAATTTAATTAATTAAATAATTACTAATAGTTTAACTAAATATTTAATTTATTAGAAATATTAGAAAATTATAAAATATCTAAAATATAAAAAATATTTCTAAATTACTATTTTAATCTTATTTTTTATAGAAAGTCTATTTAGAAGTAGAATTTAATTAACTATCTAGAAGCTCTGTATATTTTACTATTTTAATATTAGAATTTAGAAAGATATATTAAATAGTAAAGATGGTTATTTTAGATAGATATTTAGTTAGTATTTTTAGGTACTTAGATTAGGTAGCTACTATTATCTAGATAATAGTTAGATTAATTCTATTAGTTATTAATTATAATTTCTATTATTTTACTATATTCTTTCTAATTTTACTATATTATCTGTTTATATTATTACTTACGTTATTTTCTAGTGTTTTTATATTATTTCTAATTCTAATTATTAATGGCCTGTTTCTAGAAGACTCTAGGCCTAGAGCTATATAACTTAACCGCTGTATTTTAACTGTAATCTAATTATACTAAGTTAGTTAAATTATAAAAAAGATTTTTAATCTACCTGCGCTACCGGTATTTAACTATAGTTAATTATTTTGCTGCTAAGAATTGCTAAAAAACCTAAATAAATAATTTTATTATTTTATTAGATTTGCGGTCTAAAGTAACAGAAAATTTAGATAAGAATTAGGCAGAGATTAGATAGAAAATTATCTAAATAAATTGAGTATAGTTAAGAATAGTTAATTATAGTAAACTGATTAGATTAGATAGAAAATTATCTAAATAAATTGAGTATAGTTAAGAATAGTTAATTATAGTAAACTGATTAGATTAGATAGAAAGTTTTAATTTACCCGCGCTACCGCGGGTAGGCTAATTTTTTTCTATAATCTATCTTAACCTAACTGTAAGCAAGTCTAGTAAAGTAAAAATAGATTTATAACTATTAGTCTATAAATATCTAAAAGATCACTAATTTATTACTAAAATAAAACTAAAATAAGGACTTAAATTTTCCAAAATTTAGTAATATAATAACTTCTTCTAAACTTTTATTCTAATTTTTTTTTGATTATATAGTCTGTAGGTGAGGTATTAAGGGCTAAACGCTATATCTATTTTATATAGACGGTGAAACCATAGCAACCCATACAGCACAGCTTGGATTGACAGATAGCTATATAGTAGACTATGTTTTGTAATATTTCCGCTCTTCTGTTCAGATATTTCATGGATTTATACAGGCTTTATAGGTGTGTAGGCACTAGATTCATGCTCTATTGAGTAAAATGCCTGTATAGCTAATCGCTTTAATAGATAGGCTTCAACAGGCTAATAGAATCTTAACCACTGCTGTAATGTCTCATATTAAGACAACCCGGAGGATGGGCTTAAACCACCTTAAAAGCCTCATTGCCTAGCTAATGAAACCCATCAGCGACAGCTCCTCCCGGAAGAAATGCCTGCACGGCATCATTTTCTCCGTGGTACAGCTGCAGATACAGGCAAATAGATGGACACTCCACTCTAGCCCTAAGTTCAATCCACCATATACTGCGACTTGTTTTCCTGTACCATAGGTAGAGCAACACCAGTGCTGCAGGGTCCCTTGCCCGAAGGAACTCTTTGAAGGGGCCGTGAATACTCCGCGTGAAGAGTTGAGTATGCCCAGTTGTGACCTCGCCATCGGGGAGGACCAGGATCTGGGATACGGCGTGAGCGGCATGGAAATACGGATTCGTTTCGGCCGTAGATGAGTCTCTGAGTTTACAGACGGCAGCCAGGTTCCCTGGTATACCACCTATGCCACTCTCTGGCAATGGTGATTACATCTGAGCAAAAGTCCCCGCCATGACGCGGAAAAGGCTGTCTGGTCGAAGTGGGTTCACCATATGCCACAATGACATTTTGCCGTTTGTCATAAGTAACCAGTCCAAGTCAGAGGAGCCAGATGATTTTAGAGGCCATGCTTCTTCCGGTGTGCGTGCATCGGGGGACGAGAAGGTTAAAACGACCAGAGCAGCCGCAGTCCCCCAGATTGGATCCTTGTCTTTCGCTTCAATTGGTTCCTTTAGCCGCTTGTTCAAGAGAACCGTGCTCTTATACCAGTGTTAACACTCTTCTGAAGTGCGACGACAGTCTAAGGAGCCATTCAGATGACGGTCATACGTAAGAGCCACAGCCAGAGAGGCGTGCATTAGGAAAGGGTACTGTGACTATGCGTTAGCCAAGTCCATGATCGTGCTAGGTAATCCGGCTTTCATTCTGTCTGGCGGAATAGAATTGATATATGACTACTTACAGAGAAAGCTAATTCCAACAGCTTGCTATTCACTTGGATCATGTTAGGATCATTTGGGGTAATGAGACTTCGTCCAAGATACCGATTGATAAAATCTTGACACCTTGCGTTCAATTGATAGGATGTTGATGCGTCTGATGTCCAGACAGCATTTGTCAGAAGGGGCTGAAGCTCTTCCTTTCCTCGGACCTCAGCGGCGACAGGCTGGAGGTCGGGGATGTTACTAGACATGAAGTTGCATAGTACATCGAATGAAATACATCTCTTGCACTGTGGTTTGCCTTCGTCGCACTAGTAGGCCAGGAATATTCGGTGAGCCAAGGAGCAGTTTGTTGCAGCTAGGGCCACCTACCTTCAGTTTTCGAAGCTTGCAATTTCGACAGCCAAATCTCGACCTCCGTAGAGTCCTACCCTTGCGCACCTCTCTTGGACAAGACGAAGCCATGCCTGAATTACTCAATCCCTTGTACGGCTGCGAGAGATTTTTCCCCAGTCAGACGATTCAATGCTGGAGGATTATCCGGAAGATGTGGAGAGGTCATGGCCTCGCGACACTAAGTACATACGGAGTACTGCGGAGTAGTACTCGTAGTTCTCATCGCCACAGGCACACAAGCCGAAACCCACATTCAGATGCTCCACCTGCCGCGCTAACTGTTTTTCGGGTATAGAGTTCTCTGATTGGCTGTGAGTGCTACCATCGACAGAGTATGTCTAGACCAGCACAAGATAATGCGTCACTGCACCTAAGAAGATTGAAACTCGGAATGAAAGCCAGACGTATAAGAAGAAGGACATGTGTCGAGATCCTACGACGAAAATCTCCTGTCAGTGGTATTCAAAGCATAGATCTTTGTTGAATTCAGACTCGCCTTGTATCTTTCTACGCCCCGAAAGCCTTTACTTGGATATACTACCAGTCCAGAATGGCCACCCATCTCGCCGCTGTCTCCCTTGCAAAAGGTGAACCCTTCGAGGTCCAAACCCGACCCACGCCGAAACCAGGCCCGGGCGAACTCCTCATCGAGGTCAAATCCGTAGCTCTCAACCCGGCAGACGGCATCATGCGGGCTCAAGGCCTCTTTATACCCGCCTACCCCACGGTCATCGGCTTCGATATTTCGGGGCTAGTCATCGAGGTTGGCGAGAATGTCCCCGTTGGGGCCACCGATGAAGGCCTGGGGCCTGTTTTCCGACCAGGATTCACCCGCGTCGCCGCCTATGCCGCCTCCGTCTGGAGGTCCTGTGCCCCTGACTACGGCGCCTTTCAGGAGCGGTGCCTCGTTCCCTGGCAGCATGCACTGCCCCTTCCAGATGAGGGTATTTCTTGGAACCAAGCCGCGACCTTGCCCGTAGCCGTGGAGGTACCCCTTAACGCGTGGGATCTTATGGGGGTTTCCCGGATGGGAGAAGCCATTGTTTCTTCTTCCAGCTCCGCTGTTTCAGCTGGTGCCGATACTAGCGGAGAGGTTCAGCAAAATAAGGAACATAAAAGAGACGTCCTGTTGATCTGGGGTGCTTCCTCTAGCGTCGGCACGATGGGCGTGCAGACCGCCCGACTCCTGCGGGAAGATCGCGACTCTTCCTTCGCCGCCGTGTACGCCACAGCCGGTGCGGCGAACCGGAAGTATGTCGGCACCCTCGGCGCGGATCGCGTTTTCGATTACAAAGAGCCGCAGGTTGTGGATGCGATTGTTTCGGCAGCCAGAGAGGATGGCCTAGTTATTCGGCACTGCTTTCTTGCCACAGGACAGCTGGCGCAGTGCCAGGCCGTGCTAAAGGCCTTCATCGGAAAGGATCAAGGGCGAGAGGGCCAGAAGGCGAAGATTGGGTCGGCTCCGGTCATTCCCTCAGGTGCGGAGGAGATTGACGGGATAGAAACCATCTTTGTGGTGCCGCCAACAGACGAAAGCGAGAGGTTGGCTCAATATCAGTATTGGTTAGGGACGTGGGCGAGGAAGAACCTGGCTAACGGGACTATTAGGCCGAGTCCGGAGCCGAGGGTTGTGGGAAAGGGTCTAGAGGCTATTAACGCTGGGCTGGATGAGCTACTCCGGGGTGTGAGTTGCACAAAGTTGGTTGTGCAGGTTTCAGGGTAGGAGTCCTTGATGGATGTGGCACATGTCTCCAGATATGTACATATCTACATAGGTACCTAGGTACCATTGTTGTTCAGTCCATTGACCGTGTATACACTCCGTAGAGGATGGCTGGTCAACCAATCATGCCCCAGACCGATCGGCTTATCAATCACGATGGCGCTAAACCTAAAAAGTACTTGTCACCCTCGGCTAACGGCAACTTCAAACATTATCAGAACATCGCCCCCACCCCTCTCTATCAATGACAAGGCTGGCTCTGTTTTCTTTTCAGACTCGTGGCAACACACCATTACTTGACCCCAAGGCGTCAAAACATACCGCAGATTAACTTGACAGGACAGCGGCTGGTTAATTTCCTCCCAGATCGACAATCGCCTCATCTCACAGCAATTGAACATGTCGTTCTCAAACCTCGTCTCTGATCTCGCGTTCAGAGACACCCACGATGACCGCAGCTCTCAGATATCGCACGTACGATCCCAAGCCACTGCGAGATCCTGTACGAGCACGACCGCGACCAGTGTCAGCATATCGGGCGACATCTCAAGCCAGCTTCATTCTGGCTACAGCCACCCGCTGAGCAGATCATGGCAAGCTGAGAGGCAATTGACCAAGGTGTGTAGCCTTCACATGGTCACAACCTCATGACGTACTTAATTCCTAACTCCGTCGCAGGAGATGCTGATTTACCCCCTTTTCATCACCGACAACCCCGACGAGGAAACACCCATTCCCTCGTTACCGAATCAATATCGTCGCGGCCTGAACCGCCTCGTCCCCTACCTCAAGCCCCTTGTACAAAAGGGTTTGCGTTCCGTGATCCTGTTTGGCGTTCCTTTGCATCCATCTGCAAAGGATGCGCTGGGAACAGCTGCAGACGATCCTTCCGGGCCCGTCGTCCAGGCAATTCGTCTCCTCCGATCGCGATTCCCACAGCTTTACATCGTGACGGATGTATGTCTCTGCGAATACACCTCCCATGGCCACTGCGGAATCCTCCGCGAGGATGGGACGCTCGACAACGCACAATCCGTTGATCGGATCTCCGACGTTGCCATTGCGTACGCTGCAGCCGGAGCGCATTGCGTCGCCCCCTCAGACATGAACGATGGACGAGTCCGCGCGATTAAACTCAAGCTGATTGAAGCCGGCATGGCGCATCGCGTTCTCCTGATGTCCTACAGCGCGAAATTCAGCGGCTGCTTGTACGGTCCTTTCCGCGATGCCGCGGGCTCTGTTCCGTCTTTCGGCGATCGCCGATGCTACCAGCTGCCCCCTGGTGGTCGTGGGCTCGCGCGGCGCGCAATCAAGAGAGATATCGGGGAGGGTGCGGATATTATCATGGTCAAGCCTGCCAGTAGTTACCTGGACATCATCCGTGATGCCCAAAGATCTCGCGCAGGATCTCCCCATCGCCGCCTACCAGGTCAGTGGCGAGTATGCGATGATCCATGCCGGCGCTAAAGCCGGTGTTTTCGACCTGAAGGCCATGGCGTTTGAAAGCACCGAGGGGATTCTGCGAGCCGGCGCAGGCATCGTTGTGAGCTACTTTGTGCCCGAGTTTTTGGACTGGCTATCCTAGATATGCCTCGCTTTTGTGTTTTGCATTAACATAGCACTAACATAGTAGTCACGGGCTGGGCTATGTTGTACATACGGTGCTCATTTGGGACGGACGAAGCAGGTACTTTGATAATCGGCGTTATGTATGGATAGGTATAATAAAAGATACTCCCCACTATAATATGATTCGATTTGCAGCCCGATTTTGAGTGATACATGATAGCGAATAGGTACAAAGTCGGAATTGAACAACCTCTCCACGTACAACAGGTACTCCTCATCCTGGTGACTTGTTTACATGTCGGACACCGAAGTAGAAGACCGAGGACAGCGGTATAAGGCATACAATTACTAGAGCAGCTAGGTTGGGGCAATGGATAAGAGAAAGTGTCATTATATTTCGCCTAGGATCTCGTCTTCCGAACCTGTCAGGCGTTTAAAATAGGAAGTGCGTGAGAAGAGGTATCTCGTGTAATACATATTTGGAACTCGGGAGCATGATCGTGGTGAAAAACAAAAGAAACAAACAAAAGCTGCAACTGCATTAGGGGGAATAAGAAAAGCTCACATGTGACGACGATGCTGTTGAAAGGAAATGCTTAGAAGGATGGGGCTGAATAGGACTAAAGTCATGGTATAGTTAAACACAGGAAGGGGAAAGGGGAAGGGGGAAGGGGAAACGGTTTTGGGTCTTCATTGAGGCGACGAATTGCTACATGTAGCTTGGTTTCAGTCCTTGGAAGCCATAGGCCACAATGTCGGATTTCACCACCTCTCCTGGAGCCACATACGCTCCACGCCGGAGCCGAACACCGGGGTATATCGTGCATCCCGCACCCACATAGCAATCTTCCTCGATGGTAACAGGGCGGCCCTGGTGGCGGCTCTGGGACCCTTTGCGCTCTTGCATGTTTGCATGCGCCATTGAACTAAGGATAGTAACCCGAGGGCCTATCCATGTATGTGCACCGATCGTGATAGTACAATCATCCACAAAAAGACAGCTCTCGGATATCATGACATCTTCGCCGATATGCACATTATAGCCGTAATGACACTGGAAGGGCGATTCGACCACCGCGCCCTGTCCAATGGACCCCGAAGGGCGAGGCGAGCCTGATGGTGAGTTGGCAGCCGCATTCGGCGGCACAAAGATTTCCTTCAATAGGCGATTTTGCTCTTTGGCGCTGAGACCAGAGATCGGATTGCAAGCATTATTAAACCTCCACAAAGCAGCTTTACATCGATCTCGTTCCTCCACGAGGTGGATGTCGAATGGTCGGTAAAGCTCACCACGCATCATTTTCTCCTTCTCTGACTCTTCACCGGAAACGGCACGCGCCGAGAGTTGATGCTCAATGCTCAATGCCATTCGTGCCTGGGCCTGTGGCGTGTTTGTATCCATAGCGCTTGTGTTTGTCAGAGCCGGTCGTTGGTCGATCCCACTTTGGAATAGCGGCATTGCCGGCTTGCTATGGGCGCTATGGGAGAGTTCTCGAATGGGTGGGACTATTTGATAATCTGCCTTGGGATGACTGTCGCGGGGAAGTTCATGGATTGAGGGGACCTCCCGATAGTCTGGTTTGGTGACATGGTCCGTGGCAAACGGTGGGTGGCCTGTGTTCGGCCACGTCCGCTTTGACCATGACCCGCGATTCGAGCCCACTCCCGTTGGGCTCGAGTTGAACTGTGCGGCCGCGCGATCGGCATCTTCCACAACGATTGGCCTCATTTTTCCCGCCTCGAGGTGATCTGACAAGCTTTGCTGTCGATCATGTTGATTGACTTCGTGCACATATTGGTTTCCAATGTCTGCATATCCATCCTTGGATTGTAAAGGGACTGGAGCTTTCGCATTCGAGGGTTTTTGCCATGTTCCCCGCGAAGAATATCCCTCACAGAGAAAACCTCCTCGTATACAGTTGTTGCCTGCTTTGTATCAGACTCTGTCTCTGTAGGTGGTGCGGAGGGAGAAGGGCGATCATGAAGGAACTTACATGCAGGATGTTGCTCATCGCACTTTTTCTTTCTCCTTCGGCACGTCATACACCCCGTCTTGGTTCTGTTGCTAAACACGCGTTTCCTTTTGGGAGCCACGGGCTGCGGTCGTTCTTGAGGCGCAGCAGCTACGGCACCGGGCTGATCATTGGTCAATGATCCTTCGGAGCGAGCCGGTGTGCCCCAGTTCTTTGGGGGTGTATCATGACCTCCAGCTTCACGTTGTAGAACCTCTGCGAGCTGCGCATCCGACGCGTCAATTTGCTGTGCGCGTTGCGCTTGATTAACGAGCTGGGAGTCGTATTCATTCCAGGGAACATTGGTCGGCGAAGGGCGTGTTTCCTCATTTTCCGACAATCTCAGGGGCGCAGCAGATGTGCTGGGAGGTTTGGAGTTTTGCTCGAGAGTCGTTATTCCCACGCCGTTCGGGGATTGTTGTTGTTGCGTAGGGGGTTCTGACATGTCTTCTAAGCGAGAGGGACTCTTGATGTCCCTGTTCGGGGGACGAGGCGTGTTTTCCGGTTCGTCGCACTCCGACCTTTTTCGTTTGCCTCTGTTCGTGGCTGCAGGGCCGCCCAGTGACGATGATTGCGAAGTCGCATCCTGATCATTTCCCAGACTGCCATTTTCTCTGTTGTGTTCCTCGTATGCGGCCTTTCCGCGGCTCCCCGCGGGGTCGACATGTCCACCGTTGTTCAATGAGCTGCCGGGTATCGCGGGGACGGCCGACGGCTCCGTTGTTAAGGAGTCCTTGCCGTTGACGGCGGTAAACCGAGAGGGACTGTGCTCCGCCCTGGTATCTTTCGCCGGCTCATGGTCATTCCCAATTGCCGCGGAGTTGGCTGGAGTCATGGTATGGGTGGTTCCAGGGGAAATCGTCCGATGGCGGCGTTGTATGCGCGCTTTGGCGACTCTACCGACCGCTAGACTGTGGGTCGAAAAATGTCCAACGTTCGCGGAGAGGAATCAGTCACTGCGTGCAATGGTAGACCGTCACCAATGCTCAGACGGGAGGCATGGGTGTAAATAATGTTGCGCCACCAAATGTGCGTCTCCAAGAACCGTGGAAGGATCGCGCGCTTCTTCAATCTAAGCCGCCGAACAGATAAATAAAAGAAATCGAGGAGCAGAGAGCGCAACCGACTTGCGAAATCGGGAGGAAAAGGAGGAGAGGGGAAAGGGGAGTGGGAGTTTAGCCGGCTCGGGGAGTGGACTGGAGAGCACGACAAGGGGAATTCTGGAATACGCAGCCGCGCGGGAGGAATATATTGAACAAATCGAACAAGGGTATATAAGACGGGAGGGATATGGGGAAAATGGAGAACGAAGGCGTTTAAACGGATTGACGTATGCTATCTGATCTGATCCGGCGGTCGGTAACAAATGAAGATGGCCGAGAGACGCGGAGCTAGGTAGGTGAACCACCTATCGCGATAATCGGGGAGGCAAGCCTTCGGTACAAGGCGAGACTAAATTCGAAAGGGACGGGGAATGGAGGGAGGGAGGGAAGGAGGTAGAGAAGAGGAAGAGAGGGGGGCGACGAAGAAGTACTACTAGTCGTAGTCGGAGTGGGAGGGATGAAGGATAAGCGATAGAACGAACATGGGCTGGCTCGTTGCCGTTCAGCAGGGGAAAACGTGAGACTAGACTATTTCGACCCAGAGCCCAATGGTATACCGGCAGGAGGGAGCCCCCTCCCGCCCCCTCAGAAAAAGAAACGAGCGCGAAAAATCAAATCAATAAACAGAATGGACTGCAGGACTTTACCAATGCATTGGATGTATGTTCTCTTATCTAGGTCATTGTCCTTGGAGAACTACTGTCTTAACACTGTCAACGGTCATACCCGCACGGTGATAACTGTAATAACATCCATGATAAATAAGTACCGGATGAAAGTAGGACGCTTTGGACAGAGGGCGGCTGTCAGCTTCATTGGTTGGATGTTGGCGCGCAGTCGGGCGGTACGGAACAATTAGTTTGGATCACCGTCGGAATGGCCGCCTGTGGTTGGTGCAGGAGAGGGCGCGAGTCACAGAACGGGGCGGTGATGGCGCGCTCAGGCGACACGCCACGCCTCGAAAGGAGGGTCAGAACGCCCGGGTGATGGGGTCCGGACCTGCCGTTTGCTCTATCCGCGAGGGAAGCGCGGCACGGCGGCCGAGGGAGGCACCCCCGGTGGGTCGAGCTGAATCGAGAGCCGACCATTGATGTTGGGCAGACGCAGCCCCCGCTTACCCGGGTCGCTTACCGGGTTTCCTGCCATCCTTCCGCCTCGATTATTCGCAATTGGCGCCGTGCGATCTGATCATTTCCCCAATTGTCTCCCCTTTTCTTTGTCATAATATTGTTCTTTAGTGTTGACCAGTACAGTACTAAACCTAATTCCAGTTCAGTACTCCGTACACTACCAATATTACTGTCTACTGGCTTTTCGACTGTCTTTTTTCCATGACGGCTACTTGGCAGCCTGCAAGCAATTTATCGTCTGGATATCTTGTTGTAACCCTATGCGCGGGAATATGACCTTTGCGTGATATTTATTACCCCTAAGCGCCCAACGCTGCACCACCAGGAATTGGTATTTTTTTTGTAGGATATTAACCCCTAGGAGAAATTCAAACAAAAATTAATTATATTCAAAATAAGTAGTGCAGATAAATAACATCTGTCTTGTTAGTACTTTTCTTTCAGACCCGAGAACGCCGGATCCTCGCGCAGAGTATCGCCTGCAGCCTCAAACACTCGGAGGATCTGAGCATTTCTCTGCTGGACATGACCCACCATTGTATCGACCGCCCTCGACGCCTGCTTGAGTCGCTTCGTCGCGGATCTCATGAAGTCGCTTCAGCCAATAGGGCCATTTCCAAGGACTGAATCCGCCTGGTGATCGTTGGCCGAGCTCGGACTGCACAAAGCGATAACCGCCTTTCCCAATCACATCATCGGAACATTGATTCCAGCATGTATCTGATAAGAGATTGAGATTATGCCCGGCCTCACGGATCCAGGCACATGCCGCCGGGAGTAGTGCAGTAATCGTCAGCACGTGCACGGACCGACGAGGACACTCATCATCAGGGTCGTTGGAACTCCCAAGAGGTCGCTCGTCTCAAGCGTATCCCGGAAGAGGATCAGAGCGATCAGACAGAGCCGATCGTTGGCCACGCGGGCAGACGCCAGCTTCGCCAGGAAGGAGGAGGCGTTTACCCGCTGGGACGTGCTCATGGCGGCGCACTCGTTGTTCCAGAATGCAGTCATGTCCGTAGCCAGGTAGGGCAGGTCGTTCCAAACGGTTCCGTCCGGGGTCCTAGCAACATCGAAGCCGACGCCACCGGGTGCGCCCCTTGTCATATGCGACTGATCGGAGGAGCTCCAGCTGGCCTCGTCGAGCAGCGTCCTGCAGATCCACCCGCATCCCAGGCTCAGAGACGACAAGGAAGTGACTCAGATTGTCTCTCGGGGGCGAACTAGGCGAATCATTTAGTAGGAGGTGCATTCGGAGAGGAAGACCGTAGCGGTTGAACTGGGAAGCAAATCTTTGGGAGGTGCGTGTAGGCGGAGTGGTTTAAAAGGCTTGAAATGAGCTCAACTTGCGTTATGTCATTAGAAAACAGACAAAATATCTACCTAGGTATCATCCGATAGTTACATAGTGTAGAGTATACGTAAACACCAACCCACCCAACAAAAGACGACAGAATCTGTTGATCTCGTGGTCTATCATATGGGTGAACTAGACGAAGTACCGGTGGCCGACGACCAGCCGGTAACTAAAATCACCACAGTTGCAGGGGACATGCATGGGATGCTATCTGATTAGCTGTGCTTGTCACTCATTGCCCATTTTGGTAATTGTACCGGTGCAAGTGCCAAGCTAGAACAACATCTCCGTATAAGATCATCTACATATAGGCGATAAGTTTGTCACCAACCGTTATTACCCCTGCGCCAGACTTCCATTATCACCTCCTTTCTGACGGATGCATTGTGCCGTCATACGAGTCATAGTAACAGGATTTATCCTCAATCTGGTCGGTACACTGTGTCTAGCAGTTAGCATATTGGTCGGGCAAACAGGACCAAGGAAAACCCACTCTTCCGAAAGAGCATTTGCAGATAGCTTTCGAACCATTTTGGGTGGTGTAGTGGCATTGATTGGTGTCTGGGTCACATTCCTAGTTTGAAGAGGATGAGCTCTCTCTTCTCATTTTCATGAATTTGATCCACTTACTCCAGGGTACTGAACCAGAACGCCGTTCTTATTTCTACCTCCCAAACTATTGGGTGTAACGGCCCCAAAGACAGCGGGCAAGACAATCCCAACAGAACCAAGAGCAACGAGCTTCAAGGTATTGGTGGTTCTAGATGATGTTCTGGAAGAGCTAGAGAATTGGGGCAGCTGTGGAAAGAGACCGGTATGTTCTTTGACATCGAGCTCCAATATGGCGAGCGAGGCCCCAATTTATATAGATGATGCTAAGGTCTAAGGGCTGGGGTTGAGACAAGACAGCATTCAAGTTGTTCCAATCACTCGCAAAGGCCGATGCAAGGGAATAACACTCCCCCGGAGTAGACTGGACTCGAATGTAAGACCTGTCGCATATGACAGGCACTAATCCGCTCCAGTGATGTTGTCTCTGTTGGGACCGCAGCGCTACTTCACACCGGACAACCTCCGGGCTCCTCTACAACATACACAACATGGAAGGCTACTTACCAATGAAGTCCGATGCTGAGCAAAACTGTTGTTCTAGCCATGTGATTCATACAGGAATATCACATTGACCCTTGTTGGTTTCGAGTATAATGGGCCCGGAAGCCAGTATCAGGGTAAAAATGACGACGTCTCCGAGATGGGCAAAGGACTCGCCTTCAACGGCTAGCGCATGACCATGTTGCCACTACAACGTAAACCTCAAGGGTATGATATTGGTGGCTGTTGGTTCCGCGTGCAGTTCATTGCACGTCGGGGTCTCGACATACTTACTGGCGCAATCAGGTTCCTATGCTCCTAGGTAAGAGCCTATAGAAATGCGTCAACACACAACAACACTGGCTCTTCTTGGCCAGAGAGCCTAACATATACCGCTAACATGCCTTGATTGAGATACTCCGACAAGATAGGACCTACTATACCGCTTCCCCTGCCTCCCTTTCACCACCATGTGGGCTGCCATATTAGTAGTCTCTTTCTACTAGCCGCCAGGCCAACATCAAGTATAGCATCAGGCATTTTATACTAACATTTCAGCCGATTACAATTTTGCGTCTGTACTTTGTTCTCTGGTTTACGTCCCCACCAAAGGGCTATATCACAGATCTTAAAAAATGAAGCTCATAGTGGGGCTGGTTCCCTGGGAAAAGAAGGACATAAGAAGGCGACGCTCCCTGCACCTGGACTACCTCCCCACGACAAACAGACTCAAGAACCATATATTCCACATATCAATTGTCAACAACATTCCGGTTTCTATCTGACGTGATACCTACCACTATAATGCAACTTGTCAACACCGCTGTGTACGCTATTACTGCTCTGGCCACCATTGTAACAGCAATCCCTGGGCGAGTTGCTATGGGCGAGAAGTTCGCTTTCTTCAATGGCAACCACAGCGTCATTGTTGAGACCGGAATTCCGTCTGTAAACCCTGGAAACACTCTGCAGGTTCCTGAAGAGGGTGACGTCGATTGCAAAGGCTCTGTTTTGTGTGAAACACTTAGTGGTAGCTGTGATGATGCCTACCGCAAGGTGGTTCCTAGCAACACCTACAGCACATATTATGAGTATGCCATTCCGGAATCACAGTTAAATGGTACCGCATCAGCTAGCTCGTCTCAGCGCGGCCGACACTGGAACTTGCAGTGGATATTGTGGGCTTTTTGTCAGTGGTCCACACTGTGAGGCTACTGGACAAAATTTGAAGGACACTTACAACGACATTCGCGACAAGGGCCATTGTTCCCATTGTGGACGGAAGGAGATTGTGGATGGCTGTATGATTAAGGTTGACCGGGTGACAGGCTGCTAGAGGGTGTACACTTTTACCCTTCCGGTTTCTCTGTTGCGCGGGTCCAATTGAGCTCTCTGATATGTATGGCGATTAGCAGAGAAAGAGTATTCAACATACTCGAATAGGATGAGATATGGGTAGTTTAATACCATAGTACTTGGTCACTCTGACCAACTATTCATTCACAGTATTGGTACTACAGGGGTTCTTCCATGAAGCTGTTAATAGCGTACTGTATAACTATAAGTTAGAGCCCCTTTGTCTCCCTCGTGGCCCAGCTGGTGTTCGAGCTTCCGGGGGATTATCGGGGTATCTGTGGGAAATTCTCTGTGGATAGCACTTAGGATAGTTACGATGAAGGTCTCAGATGAACGGGCTCTGCCAAGGCAAGACTATGAATATTATAGTATGTGACAAGCTGTTCTCCATACATGAGTCACACAACGAGCTACCAAGTCGAAATTTTGTTGGTCTGAACTAAAGAACTACCCTGTCTCGATCGCCGTCGCGGATTTTACTTATTGGGAAAAGTGCTTTTGTCATTGGGGGCTAAGATTTTGCGGTGGTGATCTTCATTGTTGGGTCAATATCGTGGTCTCAATGGTTAAGTATATAAAAAGCACGTCACATACGCGGTGGGTAGAATGAAGACTAGTGCTCCCTCCTCTCTTTGTATCATCTGGCAAAGGGACCCTCCCTGATACATTATTGTCATGATGAATCGTCCATGGAGCGGCTACTGTTCTGTTCGGCGAATGTTGTTCGCAGGGGCTGTCAGTGCCTGTGGACTTTTCATCTTCTTGATGTGGTTTGGAATAAATTCAGACCAAGACAACGGGCCCCCATTTCTTACCCAACTCATCCCAGCAGGCCACTGTACCTGCGAATCATCCACATCATTTGAATGCGGAGATTGTCTCTCCTGCCTGAACTCGTCCTCACAGCTATCAGAACCAGAACATCAGCCTACCTGGAACTTCCAGTATGGCCGCGACGACCGAGACCCTAGCCTGAGCCCGAAACAGTGCCAGACATCCTTCCCAGGTCTCTTTCAAGATATCCACCGGGGTGTCGAATATTGGACATCACAAGGCGGCCTTTCCAGCCAGGAGCTCAACAATGTACCGTTTAACGACGGCATGGCTCAGGCAGTTATCTCCAATGGAGAACTGTATATTGTGGCAGTAAAGGCCAAGGGCGAAGACCACCGGCGTAAAATCCTCGCTACTCTCGGTTCCATCCATCGAGTGCTCGCTGCATCCTCAAACCACCAAGACTCCCTTCCTCCCATTGAATTCATCTTCTCGATCGAGGATCGCGTGGACGACGTTCATGCGAGTGGTCATTCTGTCTGGGTATTACCCAGGAAACCATCGGAGGAATCGGTCATTCTGATTCCTGACTTCGGATACTGGTCTTGGGCCAACAGCAACATCGGCCCATACGGACAGGTCGTCAAGCGGGTGCAGTCTGCTGAGCCCAAGTTCGTGGATAAAGAGCCGAAGCTGGTCTAGCTGGGGAAGCTGACGTTTGCTCCTAAACTCCGACGTGCACTCTTAGACGTTGCACGCGGGACCTCCTGGGGTGATGTCAAGGCATTAGATTGGAGGAAGAAAGACAATTTCCTAACGATGGAGGACCACTGCCGGTACATGTTTATTGGGCATGTTGAAGGTATTTCTGTTTACCCATCGCCCGCACTTCATTTTGCCTGGCAAGCTGGCTGACATTTGACGTGATACGCCTCTAGGTCGCGCATATTCAGCCTCTCTGAAGTATCGGCAAGCCTGCCCATCGGTGTTCGTCGCCCATAAATTGCAGTACATCCAACATCACCATTATCTCCTGGTATCTTCCGGTCCAGAGCAGAACTATGTCGAAGTCGAGAGAGACTTCTCCGATCTCCCGGGCCGAATGGAGGACCTCTTGTTGAACCCTGAGAAGGCCCAGCGCATAGCTGATAATAATGTGAAAACCTTCCGAGAGCGCTATCTCACACCCGCTGCCGAGGCTTGCTATTGGATGGCCCTGTGGGCGCAATGGGCCGAAATATCGTGGAATCTGAGCCGCGAGCTGGAAGACAGACCAGCAGTTGAACGTGCCTCCGATATGAATCATTTATCTTGCTGGACAGTAAGGACATGTTGAAGTTCTCGTTTATAGGTAATTAGCACCAAAGCATCGAAGAGCCCTTTATCCTGCTCTCAACTTGATATTTCATTGTTCCTGGACACGTGCACTTGGAGTACGGAAGAATGTGTATTGGATCAAAGACAAGGCGATAACATGATGTAACAATAGTGCATGTGCAATGCAATCGAGTATACACCGTGAAACGTCGGACGATGCATAAAATCACCAAGCATCTCCCCCAAATCACTCATGTTCATAGCCAATTGTATGAAAATGACGACTAGACCAGGTAGATTTGTAAGCAGAATCTGGACCGATGCCAAATCAACAGGTCAACCAGGGTCATCTCGGCATCATGTATCCTGGAACCAAAGGCAGATTGAAGGATTCAAGCTTCATGAACTACATAGTTACGGAGTAGATGCAGAGAGACGGGTTGGCTGACTCAGCTGGATGAGGGAGTTACGTCGTTTCCGGGCCGAACAGACTCCAAGTCGAGCGACGCGCCATTATTCTCACCGCCAGTAGTCCTTTCTTGGATCACTGTTTCGACCTTCTTTTCTTTTTCTAGTGTGTGCACCACGAAAGGTAGTCGTACCTATATTACCATTCGCATAACCCCGACCTAGCCTCTTTCGGTGGATTTGGTCTTCTACCAAACAGCAGTTTGCGAGCTTGCGGCGAGCCCCTCCAACAACAGAGCCTCGACCCCACCGAACACTCTGAACACCACCTGCCTTTGCCTAGGACCGATTCGTCGTCACCAACATCCTCTCGATCCTTCCGTCGCCTCCACTCCCACCTCCAACGCCTGGGATTTTCACCTCACTCAGGGCTGAAGTCTTCCGACAGACAATACCTCCAGCTTCCGGAGCGGAATGTCGGCTTCCATACAGGAGTTGGACAACACAGTCCGCGCCTTCTACGAAGGCAAAGGCGACCTGGTGAGTGACCACAAAGGATTCTTTCTCGTGTCGTACCCCTCCAGTAATTGGACACTAACGCTTGGATTGTCACTTTCTAGCAAAAACAAGCCGAACAGACATTGACGGAGGTGAGTCTCTTGGATCGCGCTGAAGCAAACCGAAGACAAGCAACATCTGACCCGTGTATGACGAACAGTTCAAGCAAAACCCCGATGCCTGGCTTATTGTAGGAGACATTTTGCAACAGTCGTCCTACCCGCAAACCAAATGTGAGATTGCACCCATCCCCGACCGAGACTTTACGTGCGAAGGGGGCTTTCCCTGTATTGCTCCGTCTTCAAAGAAAACTGACTGGACTAGACCTCGCCCTCCAAGTCCTCGACGATGTGATTATGACCCGGTGGAAGGTTCTGCCAAGGGAACAATGCTTGGGTATGTTGTCTTTGAGCGTTTCTCCTGCTTGTCTAACCAGATCAGGTATCCGGAATTTCATCGTCAACTTCATTATCGAAAACTCCAGTTCCGAGGAGAAGCTTAGAAGCGAACGCGCCTTTGTGAACAAGTTAAATTTGGTCCTCGTGTCGATCTTGAAGCAGGAATGGCCGCACAATTGGCCGACCTTCATCAACGAGATCATTTCATCCTGCCATACAAGCCTCTCCATCTGCGAAAACAACATGGCGATCCTTCGGCTGCTTTCCGAGGAGGTGTTCGATTTCTCGCAAGACCAGATGACATCGGTCAAGGCCAGGAACCTGAAGACTTCGATGACACAGGAGTTTTCGTCGATCTTCCAGCTGTGCTCCGAAGTTCTGAATACCGCAAACCAACCCAGCCTAGTGAAAGCCACACTCGAAACCCTCCTGCGATTTTTGAACTGGATCCCGTTGGGATACATCTTCGAGACGCCCATCATAAATACCCTACTGACGCGGTTCCTCGATGTTCCGGAATTCCGCAACGTGACGTTGAAATGTCTCACGGAGATCGGTGGTTTACAATTCGGAGCCCCGTACAACTACGACGAGCGACTCGTTCACATGTTTACTGAGACTTTGACCGCCGTGTCTAAAATCATCCCGCTGTCTATGGACTTGAAGCAGACGTTCGCGAAGAGCAACTCCAGAGACCAGGAGTTCGTTCTCAACCTGGCCTTGTTCCTCTGCAGCTTTTTCAGTGCGCATCTCGATGTGAGTCCCTTTTTTGCTCAGGATTTAGGAAAATTGGTGCTAAAGTTCATCGTTTTTAGCTTATTGAGAAGCTACCGAACCGTGACTACCTCACCCACGCTCATTTCTACCTCATTCGCATCAGCCAGATCGATGATAGAGAGGTTTTTAAGATCTGCCTGGAGTACTGGACGCGACTTGTGCAAGAACTCTACGAAGAAATGCAACAGCTCCCTATCACCGATATCAACCCACTGGTGAGCATGGGCGTCAGTGGCCTTTCGAATGGAGGTGCGCCGCACCCTAGCACCCTCGCCAACTACCCCCTTCGCAAGCACAAGTACGAAGAAGTTCTTTCCAGCTTGCGCACAGTCATGATCGAAAAGATGGTCCGCCCGGAAGAAGTCTTGATCGTGGAAAATGATGAGGGTGAGATCGTCCGGGAATTCGTCAAGGAGAGCGACACCATCCAGCTCTACAAGACGATAAGAGAGTGCCTGGTCTACCTCACCCATCTGGATGTCGTCGACACGGAGAACATCATGATCGAGAAGCTTGCAAAGCAGGTGGATGGAACCGAGTGGTCGTGGGCCAACTGCAACACGCTCTGCTGGGCCATCGGATCGATCTCCGGCGCCATGAACGAGGAGACCGAAAAACGCTTCCTTGTCACGGTCATCAAGGATCTCCTTGGACTCACAGAGCTGAAGCGTGGAAAGGACAACAAGGCTGTGGTCGCCAGTAACATCATGTACATCGTCGGCCAATACCCTCGCTTCTTGAAAGCCCATTGGAAGTTCCTCAAGACCGTCGTCAACAAATTGTTTGAATTCATGCACGAGACACACGAAGGTTAGTTACCCACTGTTGACTTTAATTATACAGACCTGAGTCTAACCCCAAGCTAGGTGTCCAAGATATGGCTTGCGATACGTTTATCAAGATCGCCAACAAATGCAGGCGTCATTTCGTGGCCTTACAGCCCGGTGAGAACGAGCCCTTCATCGAGGAAATCGTACGCAACATGAGGAAGATCACTTGCGATCTCTCGCCGCAGCAAGTCCATACCTTCTACGAAGCATGTGGCTATATGATCTCCGCACAGGGCCAAAAGGGTCTCCAAGATCGTCTCATTGAGAACCTCATGTCCCTGCCTAACTCTGCATGGGATGCCATCATTGCTCAGGCAAACCAAGACCCGTCCATCCTTCAGGACGGCGAGACAATCAAGATCATCGGAAACATCATGAAGACCAATGTTGCCGCGTGTTCATCAATTGGCACATACTTCTACTCTCAACTGGGCCGTATCTACCACGATATGCTGAACATGTTCCGGGCCTCCAGCCAGCTCATCAGCGATGCAGTTGCACATGACGGTAAGGAGATCTTTCTTCCAACCTTCAGTCCAAGTCTAACCTTCGAAACCTGTAGGTGAAATCGCAACCAAGACGCCCAAGGTCCGAGGCTTGAGGACGATCAAGAAAGAAATCCTCAAACTCATCGATACCTATGTACAGAAGGCCGATGATTTGGAGATGGTCAATGCAAACATGGTTCCCCCGCTCCTCGAGGCCGTACTGGTGGATTACAACCGCAACGTTCCCGATGCTCGTGAAGCCGAAGTCCTCAATGTCATGACAACAATTATTCACAAGTTGCATGTAAGTCAATGGTGCCTGGCCATAAATGTGCCGGCAGTCGCGTACGGGATCCACCTCGCATGACACTTAGACTGACACTTGACCAATTAGAACTTGATGGAAGACAAGGTTCCGTTGATCATGGAGAGCGTGTTTGAGTGCACCCTGGAAATGATTAACAAAGACTTCCACGAATATCCTGAGCACCGTGTCCAGTTCTTCAAGCTGTTACAAGCGATCAACTTGTATTGCTTCCCGGCGTTGCTCAAGTTGGATGCTACACAGTTCAAGTTTGTCATCGACTCCTGCATGTGGGCCAGCAAGCATGACAACCGCGAGGTCGAAAACACCGGTCTTACCATGTGTCTGGAACTCATGAACAACATGGCCGAAACGGACGCCCAAACATCGAGCATCTTCTTCCGCCAATTCTTTATTCCGATCCTCCAGGACGTATTCTTCGTCCTGACCGACAGTGATCACAAAGCTGGTATGTTTCCTACTGTCCCCTGCACCACTGTCGCTAATCATGTTGTAGGGTTCAAATCTCAGGCGATGCTCTTGTCGCGGATGTTCTTCTTTATCGAGTCTGGCAAGGTGCAAGACCCGATTTACGGCCCCGACCAGGCCCCATTGGGCACGTCGAACAAAGATTTCTTGCAGGAATACGTTGCGAATCTCTTGCAGAACGCATTCAAAAACCTTCAGGAGTATGTTCCCTGCCTGTCCTGTATGAGATGTCCATGATGCTGACCCAGTTGCAGAATCCAAATCAAGCAGTTCGTTATCGGTCTATTTGCCTTCAACGACGATTTCAACAAGTTCAAGACCCATTTGCGGGATTTCTTGATCTCGTTGAAAGAGTTTGCTGGCGACAATGCCGAACTGTATGCGGAAGAGAGAGAACAAGCCTTGCGAGACGCCAAGGCTGCTGAACGAGACCGCGCCATGAAGGTCGGAGGTCTCCTCAAGCCATCTGAAATGGACCAAGAAGACGAACTATGACTAGACAAGGAGTTGCGCGCTGAAGTGTCCCACTCCGCATATGTCGCTGTGGATCCAAAGGGATCCAGACCCTCAGAGGGAGAGCACCTCGATGGCTGGTCTTTCTACGGGCTATGAACCCAGAGATCTATCCTGTTGCTAAGATGAAAATGTATGTTTCACCTCAAGCGGTTTCTTCTGTCTTTGTTGTTATCTGCTTTAGCCTATCTCTGCCTGATATGGAGCAACTTGGGTCTAGTACTATTGCCGCGGCTAGTAGGCGCCCATCAACACCTCTGCAGACATGGAACAATGGCTGATTCGAGGCGCGTTTGGTGCAGATGTTGTCCTTCCCTTTGGGTCTAAGCAGACGTAGCTTGGTTTGATGTTGAATACCTTGGACATCGAGGATCGAATATCTACTGGTGACTTGCTGAGTGGGACATTGTAGATTAAGCCAAGGAATCTTTATCTCAAATTCTTATACTTCGTAACTACATCTACTGTATTGCGTCACTGGCCTCGGGCATCAGAGAGGGGTTAAGTAAGCCGCCCACCTACCCAGATTGGCAGGTCCGAAAGGCGGTGAGACATCAGGCGTCGTACATCGAACGATTTGCCCTCATGCAACCCCAGATTCCCTGCTCTATAAAGTCCCATTAACCTCTCACTTCACATCCAGACTAACCAGAAAACCATGTCTCAAACACGACACCAGCCAACAAGCGGCGGGACGCAATCCAGAGTCGAGTCGCTATCCCCCGAACGAGCCGGCATCTCAGGCATACTGAGGCTGCGAGCCGAGGACGCACCGCCCACGACGAACACCAGGGACGACGCAGACACAGATGCCGGCCCCAGCCGCCGCATCCGCTGGAGCGAAGACGTCGTCGACAACGAAGGAATGGGCAAGAAGAGCTCGAAAGGTGAGCTAACCCCCGACATCTCCCACCCAACCCGTCTCCAGACGTAAGGCAAAGCTGACTGACGACGTCTACTCTCTCGCGGCGACAGTGTGTTGTATATACCATAAACCGCGGCCAATCGGCGAAAGCAGCTCGGAGGAGTCATCGGATTCCAGTTCGTCAGATTCGGATAGTGACAGCGACTCGTGCGGTGGGAATCGCTCGCAGAAAGATACTTCTGCGCAGCCTGCGTCTCGGGGGCGCTCGACGTGTTCACACGATCATCGCAAGGGACATACGAAACGAAGAAAGCCGAGTCCTAATGCATATGAGAAAATGCCGAAACCGAAGGGGCGCTAAGCAGCTGGTCTTTGAGCGCAATACTACGATTCAATTTCGGAAGATATTCTAGACTCTAGATGCTGAATGGCATGTCTACACCAGATACGCTCCCAGCCTGCTATCGATTGAAAATTGCTGGCGAATACGGGCCGCTGTTGAGAGGGGAAGTCAACCGCTGGTTTACGGCTGCTGTGGTAAGCGTGGCGTACCAGCGTCATCATGGATTAGGACGACTATGGGACAGTCTTGGAATTTCATACAAGTTCCTGAAATATTGCGAGGGGTATCTATCAAACAATCTGGAAGGACTGAGCTGGAAGCCATGCAATGGCATTCGAAATTCTTCCGAGGGCCTACTCAAAGCATCATGCTTTTCCTCCGTGACGCAGCCCGTTGCCCCCGTCTCAGAGACACAGTTGGTTCCGTGTCACCTCCTGCCTCCGGACTCATGAAGTCTGCTTTTTGTTGGATAGAAGCTTCATGTAGAGCTGCAGCTGAATCGAAAGCCTGTTGCGAGCCCATTCTCGAAATATTGGTAGCGGCCGTAGGGTTAGAAGAGTGCCGGCGAGATTGTTTGTTCAGGCTCGATAGTGCTCTTAGCGTATTCTTGGTAGACTTTCTGCAGCTCTCCTCTAGAGCACGAGGCTCTCTGAACTGGTTGTCCGACTCTTTCGGATGTTTGCGATCTATCGATATTGAGACGGGAAGAGCGTCGTCTCTGGTTTCATCCTCAAGGTCTCGACATGGCAAGCTATCACGCTTCTCCGGTAGAGTTTTGCGCTTTCTCGCTGAAGGCCCAGAAGAGCCATCTGGCGCCTCAATACCAGGCGATTCGGATCTTCCAGGGGTCGGCTCAGGCTCTCGTGACTTTCTTGAAGGCTGAGAGCCGGATACTCGTCTCCCCTGGTCTCCACCAACAGCAGCAATAAATTCACTTGTAGGGCGTCGCATTTTGGCCCTCAAGTTCGGCTCTGCGTAGCTAACGACAGCTCTTTGGCGTCTCGTTGGCCGGGACGAAGTTTCGGCCTGGTCTGCAGGGGTGTCGGACATGTCGAACTGGGCTGAGTCTTGTGATGCTTGGGATTCAGATACAGTCCCAACGTTCTCAGGATCCTTTCGCTCGGCTGATTCGATGTCGTCATGGTTGAGGTCTTCGCTCAATGACCTGCATTGCGGTCCACGTTGATCCGCTGATTTGACTGATCGAAACTGGCGATTTTCGTCATCCGGAGAATCGGCGCTCGTTGAGACTTTTTTGCCACGGTTCAAAGAAATTCCTTTTCGTGGTCTACCCGGGGAGACCATGCGAGTATTTGTGCTTTCTGCTTCCGGATTAGTCTTGGGTTCTTGATCAAAACCTCTCTTGACTTACTTGGCTCCAAGGCTTTCCGCTTAGGAGGGGCAATGTTCTCCCGTCTTTCTTTCAGCTGAGTTCGCCTTTTTACTGGAGATTCTTCCTTCGCGGACAGAGAAAGCTCTTCCTCTGCATTAGCCGGTGATTGGTTGGGGCGGCTGAATTGGAAGTCGTCATCCGCTGTTGAAATAGGCTGGAATTCCTCATCTTCTTCGGAGGAGAATTTGCGTTTCGCACCAGACTTCAGCAAGTAACTGGAGTTCTTCTTTGGTGTGACTGAGTCGTGATCTGGTCTGGACAGTTCTTCCCCAATTGGCAATGGGCCTGGTCGTTTCTTTTTCCTTGTCTCCAGCGTCGGTGGAAGAAAGTGTGTATCGAGCTCAGGGTCGTCGTCGTGGAGTGGTGTATCGAGGGAGTCGTCATGTAAGTCTGCCTGTGTGTCGTGCTCTTCTGGGTATTGAGCTCCCGGTCCGAATGAGTCGGAGACATTCTCTTTCGCTAGGTCCCGCAGTTCATTCGCCCTATGTTCGTCAGCAAATAATGACCTCCCTTATCCATAGATGGTTCTCCTTACTCCAATGTTTTCCGGGGGTAGTATTTATCTTCAAGTATGACAGGGAGGCGCCCGTCTTCTTCGATATCTTGATTGGAGTCGGGCCCTTGAGGCTTTAGTGCTGGGCTGTGTTGAGTAGAGACATTCTGAGCAGCATCACCATCATTCTGGCTGATGGACTTGTTGAAATTGCGCGGTAGGGCTCCCAGGTTCGACACGATATTGTTGAGCTCCGCTAGTTTGGTGTCCAATTTTGCCTTGATGTCGTAGACGCCATCACTGAGCAGCTTCGCAGCCTCAAACCTCTCTAGCTCATTGCCCAAAGCGATAACTTGCTCTCTAAGCGACACGTTTTCGGCGAGAAGGTGGGAGACTTCCGATTCGAGGCTTCGGATGCGGAGAGATTGGATTGAGTTGACACGAGCGATTTCACGGTTTTGTCTCACGAACCGCCGTTTGACTGTTCAGTTAGAGGCTTGGTTTCGTGAAGAGAAGGGAGATTTGAAATGAGTATGGACTCACGCGATTCTAGAGATTCGCCGGGAGCAGCTGATTCATTCAGGCGAGCCATCCTTTCGGGGCCGATGACGCAGGCTCCTGCGGCCGATAATAATTCAAGCACTTCACAGACGGTAAAGAGGGACTGTTGATAGTGTATATTTAGGAGGAACTGTCTTCTGATCCTTGGTTTGAATTGTGTTGCGGTCGCACTGTTAGTACGGTGAAGAGAGTAAACAGAATGTGCTCCGCTATGCCCCTAGAGTTGTTGACGTTTGTCCGTATTGGGTTAGGTTGACAACGGCGGGTTGTTGTTTAGGAAAGCGGTGGCACCGCGTCATGGTAGCCGTATCTTCATCAGATTCGACGTCTCTATCTTTCATTCTCTATTCCTCCGGACACTGAAATAGTGATTTCATTTGGTCGAACTGTGTGTTCCTGTGACCAGGTTCGGAGAATTGAGACTCGATAAGAACAACACCGGCCTTCAGTTCCCCTTCACGAACCCCGCTCTTCACGCCCAACTTCTCCACGCCTACACAACACTTGTCCGACAAAACGAAAAGTACTACCGAACATCTACTACCGAGATATCACACTTGTTCTCATGGCGTATTCTTCGCGACCAACATCGATGCTCGGGGCATCGTCCTCATCAGGCCTGCGCCAGCCCAATCTGTCCGGAATCCCTCCGCAACAATCGTCTGCGTTGGCCGCCCGAATTGCTGCCAAAAAGACCGAGTTGGAGAATTTGAAACAACTCCGCGACATGAGTGCCACTCTGGCTATGCAGATGCAGGCGTTGGAAACCAAGATCGGCACACTCAAAGACGGCACGGAAGGTGGGTTCCCCTCGACGTGGCGTGATGGTGAAATATCCCGTGAAGACTTCTGACTTGGTTCTGTTAGCTGTTGCATGTGTCCTTGCCAATTGGGACAACGTCCTACGAGCGATTAGTATGGCCTCGAGTAAGTCGACTCTTTTTGATTTCAACACGGGTCCTTTCTTTATTCGTATACTGACCATGGATGCTTTCTTGAAGCGAAAGCTGCTGCGATCCAGGGACCCGAAGGACATACGGCGGAACAATCACAGGCCCCTCTTATGCCGGCGACTCTTGTTCGCATTCCCGCTGAGGATCGAAAAAAGACGGACGATTCGTGAGTCAGGCAGCAACTCGTCCTTTTGTGGCAGCCTATGTGCTTGGGAAAAGGCCGCGTCGTGCTGGAGCACAGCAATTTGTCGTACGAATCAACCCCACATAATTACATGGAACGACTCGGCATTGTCTTCCATCCTGGTACGTGGGGAAATACCACTCTGGACTGGGCTCTGCGGTCCGGTCCATACGGCTGTCGATGATGTAGCCCAGAGTGAAGGGTATCGCGGGTGAGAGCTTTGGTGGGGATGTCGTCAGCCTTGGAGAGCGCATGCGGCGGGAGCCGATCATGCACCAAAGAGTGAGGACAGGTTCCAGGTCCTTGTGGGTAGAGGGAGATGAGCGGATCGACTATCAGTGATAGACTGGCATTAGACATGCTGCGTTACTTGTTGTATCATATCTAAGGATCGGTTGATGTCGGCATGGGGTTATATCGACCAATGGAGAAGGTTGATAAATTGGAATTCTTATCATTCGCGGCTTATCTGCAGGTGTCTGCGCCTGGGGCGCGTAACAAGCTTAGCACAGCGCTCATAGCTGGGGGCCAGATGTGCCTGTATCTTGTACAGCAGCTCTACAAGTTCGTCAATCAATCAATTAGTAAGGATGTGTCTCGATTGGAAGAATGAATGTTACGAGTCTTTCTTGAATGCACTAGAATAAGGTAATTGAAGCGATACGGAGTAGTTCCTCGCCTGTCATCTGCAGCTGAGAGGTAGCCCACGAAGGCCACCACGAGCGAATCAGTCGTGCATCTGCGTATTAGTCTTCCACTGCAGCTGATTTGCTGCTTCCAGCTGCATCATATCTGGGGTTCTTATCTCTCCTTAACGGCTAGTGAGCGTGTGACCCCAGATGGTGCGGGCATACATACTATCTTAGTTAGGATGGAGTACTCCTACTGTACTATTCTGCTTGATCCCCAAGTGTTTGACCACGCGCTCGAGCCACGATGGGTAAAGAAAGCATCAGGATCATCCGCCGGGTAGCCTAGCGTTGCGCGTCCCCACCGGTCTGCAGTGGTTGTTGGGCCTGTGAGTGGCTTGAGTGGTGCCTGCTCTACTGCAGGAGAGACACTAGTCGTACGGAGGAGAGTTAGTAGCCTGCCCTTTTGAGACGGCTGCAGCAGAGGCCAGAGTCGGCTGGTCTTGACAGCAAACTTTGCATTATTAGTATGGGAGGGTTAGTAATGCCACATTCTCCCACCTGCAGATGGTCGGATCAGGGGTTGGTCCATCCTGTATTTTGGCCAAGGGGCCGCGGGACCCGCGCATCACCCGTTTAGTCCGTAGTCCGTAGTCCGGTACGGAGTAGATGGAGTAGAGTAGAGTATCCATTTCCCCACAGTTTGTTCATTGATGATGCCATACGGAGAACTCGTATTTTCAGAGACAGCAGACTACTCTGGGTACTCTGCATAATACTCTCCTATATCATCAAGTACCTGCCTGGTCTGATGCCATCAGTCGAAACTAGCGCGGTCGCCACTGAAACACCTCCATGCAGTATGAGTGGTGCAGGCTCCCCTGCGCGAGATCAGACCTCTAAGCCCAGTGGGGTAGTGATGGCTGGTGGTTAGACCAGGTGGTTCCATTCGGACACTACTGCACTCCCCAACATTGATGATCGTAGGGCATCACGGATGAACATGGACCGATGTGGAATGGGATGGAAGATAATGTAGGTACCTGGAGGACAGAGAGTACCTGATGTCTGGGTAGGTAGGTATTAGGCCTAGTACTAGTACGAGGTCAGTCCTCGGACCTCTACATCATTGTAGCAGAGATATGCACGTTGCTCGAAAATCCCTCTGCCTCGCCACTAATAATAGGGTGCAATATCACGCATGCGCCTTTTCTGGTTGAAATTTTTCTGATGATTTTCCTCGTACATACTATACATAGTTTATACATATCCCCCGGCTATCCGGCTCCGACATATATTGCACCACTCCCCATTCCTCTGGTTGCCTTCACATTCAACATCACCACCCCAACCCTCTGGCTGTCACGGTCTCCCCGCATTCTTGCGCCATCCCTCTTCATAGAATGCTCCTTTTCTTTTCTCCTCGCCCTCATTGACTCGACTCTGCTGTCGTCCTGATTCTGCGAAGCGAAGCTGGTCTGCAGTGAAGATGAGCCTAGAACATTTTGCTACCAAGGTAGTTTGATTCAACATCCCATCAACTACCACCATCGTCTATATTATTGCTCCTTCTTTCCTCTCCTTCTTTCGATATCTCTTTGCATCATTTTGCATCATCCTCAGCGCAGCCGTCGTTATTCTCTCCTTCGACTCTCGCCATCACGCCATTTCTTGCATGACCACATCATATCACCACTTGTACTCCAACCGCCTATAACCCACCTCCTCGCTGCTCCTCCTCCAACATAACCCCCCTCACAATGGCAACAGACTGGTCCCTCGACTTCTGCCTGGTCTGTGACCGGCAGACCCTCGGAGCTCCATACTGCTCCCAATCCTGCCGCCTCGCCGAGCTCGACTTTAGCTCCGACGCCTCCCTCTCTGCCGGCAGAAACGCCCCCGCAGAGACGGTGCGGTCGACACGAAGCCCCGAGCCTGTCGCCCGCGACGATCAAGCACGAGCACGCGTGCTCTCGCCGTCCTCGTCGCAGACGTCCCTCTCCTCCATGAAGAGCCACTCATCGCAGGCGTCCGCCGCCGCGCTGGTGGATCAGTTTCAGAACGAACTGCGCGATTACGCGAATTGTTTCGATCCGGTCCGCGACTTGAAGAGACGCTTGACCGCTTAGGGGGGTTGCACGCCCTCCATTTGTGCATGGCTTCCGGGGATTCCTGGGTGCCTATCTATGCGTTATGTTCTTTCAGCTTTGCATGAGCAGTCCGACGCGGATGTCGGGCTAAATACCCACGACTACATGATACTTTTCTTACTGTTCAAAACATACCCCGCCGAATTGCGGGTTGCCTTTGAAGGCTTGTCGGCGACGGAGAATGAGATACCACTGCACGTCTACGACCGTTGACGTCTAGGACGGTTGTATGTGGATGTGGATGGATGGCGTTGACGAATCTTGGCATCTGAATCGGAGCAGATCGGTTTTTTGGGGGCACTTTCTTTTGTACCACTTTCAATGTTGTAGGATAATAATGGCCCGGCGTGGCTAGACATGTCCCTTGCTCTTGCATGTACCCCCCGCGGTACATGGCAGAGAGCAACCTAGAATGAGACATCCTCGCTCTGTCTTCATATAACAGAAATAAAATATATCACGCACGTCTTGAACCAATGATACACCGCCGTGCCCAACCAACAGGAACAAACCACATACCCAAGCAAACACCCCGTCTACGCCACCACCTGCGCAAGAACCTTCTCGCTCCGCGGCACAAACCGCACCTTGTACTTCTGCGGGATGGCCACCAGACTCGTCGGGTCCGAGTTCCCCTTCACCGGGTGCCAGTTGATGTCCTCGTCCGACTCGATGCGGAAGCTGTTCAGCGTGCGCATAAACACCAGGTACAGCTCGCGGTTGGCCAGCAGCGAGCCCGCGCACATGCGGTAGCCCATGCCGTACGTGAACATGGGCGCGTCGGGCTGCTCGAGCCAGCGCTCTGGCCGGAATTCCTCGGGGTCGTGCCAGACTTCGGGGTCTGCAGGGCGTGAGTTAGCTTATGGCGTTTCAAGGGCTAATAATTTCAGGGGTTGGTAGCGTACCCATGTTGCAGGCCCAAGCGTTCAGGAAGAACACGGTGCCCTTGGGGATGACGGCGCCGTTGTAGGTGATGTCTCGGATGGAGGTGCGGGGGAGGGCCAGACGGAGCACGGTGAAGAATCTACCAACCAGCAGGGTTAGATATGACTTGCAGGATGCGGACAGAGGCAGACCTACCGCAGACATTCCCGCACCAAGGCAGCAACGTAGGCGCACTTCTGGTCGTCGTGGGCGTCGCACATCGGCTCGTCCTCGCCGTAGAACTCGCCAATCGCCTTGAACGCCTTCTCCTGGATGTCTGGGCGCTTCGCCAGCATGCCGATGCTCCACGCAACGAGCGTGGTCACGGTGTCCAGCCCGCCGGACAGCATGGTCAAGCTGATGGAGGTGAGTTCCTCCGCGTTGAGCTTCGCCTCCTTATCTAGGATGACGTTCGCCTGGATGCACGGCTTGTGGATGCCCTTCTCCATGCGGTCGTCCAGATCCCGGTTCAGCCCGTTCAGGTACCTGTCGCGACGGTTCCGCATCTCCTTCGCCTTCTGCGAGTTGGAGCTAAACGGGTTCAGCCGCAGCAGCGGCACGTAGTCTTGCAGGTTGCCGGTCGTGCTGCGGAACTTGCTGATCTCCTCCTCGACGTGGGTGATCTCGTCGAAGAGCTCCTCCTCCTGGGAGGCGACACGCACGCCCCAGTTGAGGGTCAGCGCGAGGCTCAGACTGAGACGCTGGATCATGGCCATCGGGTCGACGGGGGTCTTGCCCGCGTCGCCGTACTTGAGCAGCTCCGCGACGAAGGCCTTCGATTCCACGTCCAGGTGGGACACGTAAGACTCGACCGATGGGCGGTTGAGGGCGGACGCGGCGCCCTTTCTGCGCCGCTTCAGCGAGTCGCTGTACGGGGAGGTGCCGATGGTTGTGCCGGCGGTGTTGGAGACGATCTACATACATCAGAGTTAGCCACTCACTCCCTGCAAGACTGGATGAATGGAAAGTCACCTTGTGGAAGGTATAAAATTCCGGACGAGAGCTGAGGGCCTGCGCATTCTGTCCGAAAAGCACCTTGGCTGCGGCCGCCGAGTTTACGACAATCACAGGGATGTTTCCCAGCTGGATCTGGTACACGGGTCCGTAGGTCTTGGACCAGAGGCGATACTGTTCGGCGGCGTTTGTGCGGATCTGGGCGAGGTTTCCTATCAACGGCAGACCGCGCGGGCCCTTGAAGCCGGGCACACGGGCAGACGCCCGGATGAACTCGTTGATGATGACATAGATGATAGGGACAAGGAGAGCGGCGACAGCTAGCGACTGCAGCGGATGGTCAACAGCGCTCCTTTGCAGGGAGGCGAGGGCTGCCGCGATGGCCATATCGGGTAGGTAGGCGTCTGTCTAGAAGATGTAGCTCGACTCTGCGCTGAAGAAAAAAGACGCAGGCAGGGTACGTCCGTAGATACGATTAAATAATGTCAGGCATGTCTGTTGTCGTGTGGACAATTCTCCGTCCTGGGCTTGCATAGAGGAACTTTTCCGTTGCAGCCAGGTAGACACTCTGTCTACCCCACACTCTCCAGATCCAATGTCCGGGGTCAGCCATGCAATCTGCGCTCCTTCATTCGCTGCGAGGTGGTGTTCGTCCTCCCATCCAACCGAGTCATTCCGCACCCGGAATGTTTCCGCTCTGGGATGGAATACGTCAGACTGCGCTGTGGAACATGGCAAGCTAGGTAGGTAGGTACCCTACCTAGGTATGTATTCCACTGATTCATTCTCTTTGGGCATCTGTCGTGGTTGGTCTACCTACACAGCGCTCTGTGCGACTTGAGGTAGTTTAGTGGGACACATTCTCCTACTCTAAACATCGACCGAGGATACGAGCCAAGAGAGATTGTTCAGAACAGTGAGTCTGGCCTGACTGTACTTTTATACAGTCACTCCTGAAGGGAGGGATATTCAGAGGGAGTTCGACGGACCATGATCGAGAAGTTGATAAAGAGAGTCGGTGCAGGTAATGGACCCTGCACCAGCCAAATTCTTGTTGATGTGTGAGAACTCGACTAACACCCATCTTCCATCCTTGAAAGTGTCAATGGGTCTTGTGGCTGACTGCAAGATAAGCCACAAGATAAGCTCCCCGATCGTGGCATCTCATTGCCTTAACATATATATGCTTCTTTTTTTATTTTTTTTTATTTTAACACCCATGACTGAACATCAGTTTGGATTTGGATGCCTGCATCCGGATCTCGTGTTATACGAGCTGACATAATCCCCGTGCACAGAGTTATGAAATGATTCGTGGAAATGGAATCAAACAAGAGACTTGGCTAATCGGACATTTCATACTTCAATTCTTCAATTCGATATCGGGAGTCATCATGGAGTACATCGATCATCGGTTGACGACCGACACTCAGTACTGGGAAGAAAAAGAAAGCCGCATAATAGCATGATACGGATAATGGGATTCAGGGTTAAAAATAGGTAATGAACACAATGACCATAGGAGGCAGTGAAATTTAAGCCTTGCATTGACTATGGGGGATCCGCATCCAGGGGGAAAATTCTTCGTCCTCACATGAGCGTCACAGTGGAGGCAGTCAGTCGGACCACAAAACCTGACTGATAAGGGTTAGATCCCACCTGCCATCACATCAATCACATCATTATGGGGACATTGAGTGATTCTTGGTAGAGAGCAGTGGCTCTATAACCATTCTAGGACAACCATACTCAAAGTTGGTACTCGTAGCCAGGTACGAGACCTAATGATGCGACAAAGGCATTGATATCATATGGCCTGTTCGTACGGAGTAAACCTGGTCTTGTTGTACCCACCTGCTCCCAGGGTCTGGGCACAGAGTGGATCCAACAATGGATAGTCATACCGTAGGAGTACGGAGTACTGGTAAGTCAATTGAGGGCATAGGGACTCCATTTTACTGCCTAAGTAGGTCAATGGCAAGATTGATCTGAGAGATATGTACTGATGTATACAGAGTTTACCTACTCGTATATGTACCTGCATAGGACCGTATGGAACAGGAAAGATTCCCGATGCCCACACACTATACTCTACTACTCAGTATGACTCTGGCAGACTCTATCGATCGCGTGATGAGCCGCGACAGTGGACCGAATGCTCTGTTCGGAGAGAAAGGCGCAGTCTGGACTCGGGAGGAAATCTTTGCTGGTCACATGCGGACGCAGAGGGTCGGGACTCGATGCCTGACAACTTAGGCAGCCAAATCCACCCACGCCGGGGGCTGCCGAGCGTGGGATTGGTGGAAGGGCCGGCAGGATTTCCGCCGCGTCGCCGTCATCAGGGCCCCACCCCCGTCCAGATTCAGACGCAGCAGCTCTGCCCGGTTTGCTCATGACGCACCTCCCTTTCTCCCCGTGGAAGGTTACCCGGCATTCCAAGACCCAGAGGCCTATTTGAAGTTATCTTCTGCTTTTCTCATCCTTCACAATCTTTCTTCTCTCCTCTCCTCCTCTCTCCTCCATCAATTCCTCTACACCCTCCGTCTACACGACGACAATTGATCAAGTCGTCATCTGGATCTCCCCATTTTTATTTTCGGGGGTTCTTCGACCGCATTATTACCCATCACTGACATTGACTTCGTGCACCGACAAGGTATGTTAACTACTTACTCCCCCTTCTCTCTTCCTCGTCTTCCATCGCGTCGCGTCTCCATCTTCAATACCATCTAACTCCCGCAGCCTGGATAGACCAGTATTGGTATCCAATAGAGCCTCTGAATATTCACATTCATATCTTGACCCCTCTGCACTATACACCGTATAATGGCCTCTCGTCATTCTCGCAAGCTCCTTCGACCCCTGCTCTACACATCGGCCGCGGCGGCGGCCGGAGCCGGTGTCCTCTACATCTCCTACCGACCCCGCAACATTCCCGGCTCTGAAGCCCCCGCAGTCCCTCCGCCAGGTTATCATGAAGGCAAACTCGTCCCTCCCAGCTTCCCCTCCATCAAGTCGCGCCTGCAGCAGATCCAGGATCTGAAACGGAGCGCCGAGGAGAAGTCGGAGGAATATGATCTCGTCGTCATCGGTGCCGGTGCGACCGGCTCCGGTATCGCCCTCGACGCAGCCACTCGCGGACTGAAGGTGGCTGTCATCGAACGTGATGATTTCAGTGCTGGAACCAGCAGTAAGAGTACGAAACTGGTCCACGGTGGTGTTCGCTACCTGGAAAAGGCCGTGTGGGAACTGGACTACAACCAGTGAGTAGTCGACAGCGATGACATCATCACGCAAAATCAGCGCTAACGCCGCCTTAGATACAAACTGGTGAAAGAAGCCCTGAGAGAGCGCAAATACTTCCTGAACACTGCGCCTCATTTGTCCAGCTGGCTCCCCATCATGGTTCCCGTGCAGAAATGGTGGCAGGCGCCCTACTTCTGGGTTGGTACGAAGTTCTACGACTACTTGGCCGGTTCGGAGGGCATTGAGACCTCCTATTTCCTGCCCAAGAGCAAGGCCATCGATGCGTTCCCCATGCTGCGAAAGGATAACCTCTTTGGTGCTATGGTTTACTACGGTATGCCGACCCGTTGCCTGCATATGCATGCCCCTTGCTGACTGGTGCAGATGGTGCCCACAATGATTCCCGAATGAACGTGTCCCTGGCAATGACCGCCGCCTTGTACGGTGGCACCGTTGTCAACCACATGCAGGTCACGGGGTTGACCAAGGATGCGTCCGGCAAGCTGAACGGAGCCGTTGTCAAAGATCTGATCCCGGGCAGGAACGGCCAGGAGGCAGAAGAGTTCACGATCAAGGCCAAGGGCATCATCAACGCCACTGGTCCTTTCACCGATTCAATTCGCAAGATGGACGAGCCGGATACCAAGGAGATCGTGGCCCCCAGCGCTGGTGTGCACGTCATTCTCCCGGGATACTACAGCCCCTCCAACATGGGTCTCATTGACCCGTCCACCTCGGACGGCCGTGTTATCTTCTTCCTGCCGTGGCAAGGAAACACCATTGCCGGAACTACGGACCAGCCGACGGACATTACCCCCCAACCCCTCCCCTCTGAGCAAGACATCAACTGGATTCTTTCGGAGATCCGTGGCTACTTGGCTCCCGACATCAACGTTGAGCGCAGTGACGTGCTTGCCGCGTGGTCTGGAATCCGCCCTCTGGTCCGTGACCCCAAGGTGAAGAGCTCGGAAGCCTTGGTCCGCAACCATCTGATCACCGTATCGCCTTCGGGACTGTTGACTTGTGCGGGTGGCAAGTGGACCACGTATCGTCAGATGGCCGAGGAGGCTGTTGATGAGGCAGTCAATGTGTTCGGACTGAAGCCGCGCGCGGTCTCCAATGTCCCGGATATTAGCGGTGTCGGAGGAAGCGGCCTGGTTGCCGATGGCGCTGTGCTCGACGGATCCTGCCAGACCCACCAGGTCCGCTTGATCGGAGCCCATGGTTACTCGAAGACCCTCTTCATCAACCTGATCCAGCACTTTGGCCTGGAGACCGACGTGGCTCAGCATCTTACCCAGTCGTACGGTGACCGGGCCTGGCAAGTGGCGGCGCTGTCTTCTCCCACTACCATGCGCTTCCCTGTGCGCGGTCAACGCATCTCGCCCCTCTACCCCTTCATCGATGGCGAGGTCCGATATGCGGTGCGCCATGAATATGCTCAGACTGCGGTGGACGTCATTGCTCGCAGAACGCGCTTGGCTTTCCTGAACGCGGAGGCGGCACTGGAGGCGCTCCCGAACATCATTGATCTGATGGGCGAAGAACTCAAGTGGGATGCCAACAGAAAGGAGGTGGAGTGGAAGGACAGCGTCAAGTTCCTGTCGTCGATGGGACTTCCGAAGAACCTTTTGGAGATGTCCCGGGAAGCGGTGGAAGCCGGCAAGGTTAAGGAGACACACATTGCGCAACGGAAGTTGGCCTCTCGGATTGGTGAGTAGCTCAACCCTCAGCCGTCAAGTAATCAATCGCTAACAGAAGCAGACCCTCCCGCCGATGTGCTGGAGAGTGATATCCGAGTGGAGGCCAAGACGCCGATTGAATCGACGCAACCTCTGAACCCGGAGTCGCCAGCAAACAAATAGATGAGTAATGATTATAGAGCCCATGTATTTAATATACACTGATTGTATACTATTATTTTGTTTTTATACAATGCTGTGCTGTGGCTGTGGCTGCGCCTGCACCCAAAAAGTCAGTAGCTCATAAGGATATTAGAGATGTTCCAGTTGGATACGGCATATCCTCTCTAGTGGATGACCCTCTACTATATCGACCTCCCCATCAAACAGACTGCCCGCTTCCTCCCCAACAATATAACACACACCCCGAGATATCGCCGTCTAGTAGATTGTGAGTGTTGTGGCTGCGGCGGATGGAGCGGGGGCCGAGGAGGCCGTGGAAGCGCATGTACAGTATATTATATAGTATAGTATATGAATGGCTTATAGGTTGATATAGCTGTACCTGGGGAAGAGAGGTTGGGGAAAAGTTGGAGTAGCTCTGCGCTAATGCAGAAAGGAACTAAAGGCTCCACTTCACCTATCTATACAAGTACACAACTGCAACTATACAGAGGCATTCCTGAAATAATCAATCAAACTCGAAATATCATGCCCTCCCCTCCCCTCCCGCACAGCGCGTTCCACCAACCCCTTCAACGGCAGCATCACCTCCGCCGAAACCCCCTGCTCCCTACTCGCCGCGCACGCATTCTCCAGCGCAACCAGCTGCATCTCCAGATTGGACGTCTGCGCCGTATACACCCCATCATCGATCTGCCTGGCCAGCAGCCCCAGATACCCCGTCATAGCCTGCAACCACGGCGCCAGCAGCCCCAGGAACTCCGTCGCCGAGACACCCTCTCCCTCAGAGCGCACCAGCGCCGTGGCATGCAAGAACCCCGCGAACAGGCCATACATGCCCGACAGCAGCGCCAGATCGTGCAGCGAGGCCGACCCCGCATCGTCGCCTAGGTACTTGCCCGACCCGAGCACGGCGAGAACGCCCTCGACGGACGCGTAGGTCTCAGCAGACCCGCCGCCGCTGTAGAGAATCACCGCGTGCGGCGCCCCGATCATATCGGGGGTTGCCATGATGCCGCCGTGGAAGTAGCGCGCGCCGCGCGCGGAGGCGAGCGTGGCGAGGCGGCGGGCCTGGCTGGGCGTGCCGTTTGTGAGGTTGAGGATGGTTTTCCCCGCGAGGGAGGGCGGGCCCGCGGCCAGGGTTTGTTCTACGGCGGCGTTGTCGAGGAGACAGAAGATGAGGAGGGGGCTGGCGGCGATGGCGGCGGGGATTGTTGCGGCCAGGTGGGCGCCTTGTTCGACGAGGGGGTTTGCTTTGGCGGCGGTGCGGTTCCAGACTGTCGGGGTGTGGCCTTGTTTGAGGAATTGGGTGGCCATGGCGGTGCCCATGGCGCCGAGGCCGAAGATGGTCAGTTTGGTGGTGGTGGTGGTGGTAGCCATCGCTGGTTATGTTTAGTAGTGTTGATCGGTGGGTTGAGGTTGAGGATGGAGTAGAAGGATTGGGTCTTTATATAGGTTGACATCGGTTCCTGGCTGTAGCTGATGCCTGTTCTATACGGTTGATTTCCAATCATCACTAATTGTCATGTTATTTGAAATCAAACATTCGGTGAGGTTCTGATATTGTGATATTGACTTCGTGTTCTGCGATATTGGCCTTCGTATTCCAGCTTGGCTATCCACTTAGGTTGGCATTGGCGCTTACCAATGTATACAGATGCAAGACAGATCGAGCACATGAAATGACTCACAGACACATATTGGGTAAGCAGAGGAACTGGAATGACACGAGGTAGGCTCAAGGAGTCAACCGAGGAACGACAATCTATGGTGATACTAAAGTCAATGACAAGCAGAGCTAGGAACGGGTGACTACAGTGAGTAGAATATAACAGAAATGAGCGAGCATGTTGACTTCCGTTAGACATATAGAAAGCCTTACTGGTGGAATGCCAGTCACATAATGTATATTAGAGGTAAAGATGAAGACGAAGATGAAGATGAAGATAAAGACGAAACGGGTGTTGTCTACTGCGCTAGTCCTAAACAAGCTACATGTTTCAGGCTGTCTATAAATAAGGATACAAAATTCCGTCTGCACCTGCAATGCTGTCTTTGACACTCAGATACTTGCCTATTGGAATGTACTCCGTAAAGACATCGCTTCTATTCCGTCCGGCAGGATAGCATGTCATTGGGCCACATCAACGATGTACGTCCACAGACGGAACTCGGCAAACCAGCAGTTACAGACTAATGCCAGGGGACCAAAACAGTGACATGCTCCGGATGTCGCTACCCGTTGTGGTTCCACATACCGGAGTGTATTATCCCGAGTATGTACACAACAGACAAAGAAGGGAGCTTCAAGTGTACTGAGTTGACAGACGCCGACACCGTGAACATTATCCTATCCAACAACACACATATGTAGGTCGTCTGAAGCAAATCTTGAGCGTTCTGCGTAGACACACATCATAGCGGATGACTATCTCATAGGGGAATCCCGGAAACTTCTCCCTACCCCTGCACATATCTTATCATATCGAGATGCTCAGATGGCGTATCGTATAGCATCATCTATACATAGAATAACAGCTGACAGAACGGATTATGAGATGACTGCACAAGATGCAAAACAAAGGTGAGCCCGCTCAATAGTGATATTGACAGAAATAGTTATAAAGAATTGACAAGAAAGAAACGGAGGCTAGAGGGATCCCTCCGTGTATCAAGATAAACTCTTCTGGAACACAGCATCCATGTTGCAGCCCGCGGTTCCGGTCATATCAGTGACCCAGGATTCGATGAAGGTATCGGCCTCGTCTAGGGCCGCACATATGTGGCTCAGACATGACTCCGGGTCGTTACGAGCACAACGGGGACCAACCGCCGCAGTGGACGGAGCCGATCTGCTGGCTCATGTCCGCCGGCTCCCTCTGCATGTCGAGGAGGATGGACGATGAGAAAGTGTCGAAGTCTTGAAATGGCTCAAGATCTCGTCTCGAGCAAGATAGGTGAAAGACATCTCCCGCTCGTTATGTCTTTGCTGTCGGACTGCCCCCGTTCCGCCCAATATTATCCCAATACCGGGCGATCGCGTCCCGCGCGACGGGATTCCCACTAAAGCGTTTGATGAAATAGTTGAAAAGAGCAAATTCGTCACTGGTCAGGGTGTAGGTAGTCGGTTGGGCCTCGATGCGGCGCCATAGATCTGCGATGGCGGCCTCGAGGATCTGGGATGTTTCCGCATCGATATTGCCGTCTTCACAGTTTCTGGCGTGGTCCAACGCCGGACGAAAGGAGGCCTGGCCGGATGACGAGGTGGAATTGGCCATTGTGACCGGCAGATGGTGCAACGGGAGGATGCCGGAGGGGCTCTCAGGCTGGGAGGGGATCCGAAAGGGACGAAAGGAAGACCAACGGGCGGATTCGAGACGAGCTCCAGAAGCGACGAGCGAGGAGGAAACGACGGAATAAATAATCTCGTCCGAGAAATCTCTGGACGGGCAAACCTTTTTCAAATTAACGCATGTTGGGTGGAGCAGGGGGCAAGTGGGCAATCGTGGATCAAGTTTGTGTACAAGTAATAAGTATAATCATGGATAAAGAAAGAAAGGAAGGATGGAATATTAAATATGTATTAAATATGAAATGTAAATGGTCTGTCTCTTTGCCTGGCTTAGTTGTTCGGTCCGGTCATGGTAGATTGCATGCGTATGATATATGTAGTGTCTGCCGGCCTCATCCAACCGGAGGGAGCATGGAAGCATTCGGATGTCTCCCCGGAAGACGAGCCGAAACCCATCTCCGTTAGAAGAGAAAAGGGAAAAAATTGGGAGAAATTCACGACCATGTGGCGGGTGGGGGTCAGTACGGGCTTACCCGCGGGACCAGCCTGTAATCTCCCGACCCTTCCAGCTTCTTGGTGATGGTGTAACGGTTTTTCCTTCGGTTGGAACAGATCGGATTAGGGTCTCGGTAGTAGTTACCTAGGTAGGTACGGTAGTGTACCAGGTAGTGTACTCGTTTGCCCCTCCGGGTCGAGCGGCTCAAACATCGGTGTACGGAGCTTACGTGCCCTAACGTTTAGGTTGACGTCCGGCGGTCCTGGCATAATCTCCGGCCTTGACAGAGGTTCCGCTCTGGCTCTTGGCACTATGATGTTGTTACTGCGTATGCTTGTTATGAGTCGAAACACACGAGTCAAGTGGAGACATCCGAGTGGGTTTCAGTCTCAAACGCAGTTAGTGGCCGGAGTCATGGGGAGATGAAAATGACTCGCAGCTCGATAGGGCCATCGCTGCATGAGTCGTGCGCAAGGCATTCCTTTCCGACCATTTACCCGGATTCCTACTAATGACTAGCGTAGTATAGCGTAGTATAATATACACTTTATACATGTTCGCTTAGCTTAATCCTATATTTATACCTCTTTATACCTCCCTCTCAAACGTTCGGATCTTCATCCAGTACACCTCCGCCCTAACCCTTACTACCATGCCACATCTGCACCCGTCCGGTTGCCAATGGATCCGGGAGCACAACGCAACGCCGGGGGAATCGCATGGGTGACCTGTATACAACCCTCTGTCTGTTGTTTGCTCCACCAGATGCCGTTCGGATTATTGTCGGTCAATACTCAACCAATAGCCAGACGCAGTCATTGAGCTGTCTGTGTGACTCGCTTGTCTGTCGGCAGGTTGAAGTGACCCATCAGATGTCGTAAGTTGTATGCGCTGGATATGACACAAATTAGTACCAGATACTGCATTGTGCCGGAAAAGGGAGATATCTTGCAGAGCATATTCTTAACATAGGTATAGCTATAGGCTGCAGTCAGCTTGTTCTTACTATTACACCCTACAATCCTCTAAACAGAGACGAGTCATCTGTTGATTAAGACTGATAATAAACAACCCGGAGAACTCTCCATTTTATTTTCTCATAGGTACTTGGTGAAAGTATCGACATGACTAATCAGAACTATACTAGGTATGCATCGACCGTCCCCACATGTATCGGCGAAATCTGCTCCCCGCCTTTTTCTTCGGCCTTCAGCCATACCCATTGACGACATTATACTCCTCCTCCTCAACCGACAAAATGGTCTACTACTTCACGTCAAACGTCGTCTCCCCCGCGGCGTTCATCTACGTTGGAAAAGACAAATTCGAGAGTACGGTCCTCCTCCGCCCGCTCACGACACGCCGTCTGACCTGAACCCCTCAGATGAGGACCTGATCAAATACGGCCTAGAAAAGGATGTCTGGTATTGTGCCACCACCACTGCATAAACACCATCGAGCTACTGCTGATATTTGCCTCTTCGATCCCTCACAGGGTGCGTGCGTCCTCCACTCCCGATTGCGATCCTCTGCTCCCCGACCACGGACGACAGAACTAACCCGTACAGTTCCACGTCGACAACCTCTCCAGTGCACACGTCTACCTCCGCCTCCGCGAAGGCGAAACATGGGACAACATCCCCGCGCCGCTGATCGAGGACTGTGCGCAGCTCACCAAGGCGAATTCGATTGAAGGTTCGCAGGTCGCCGCGAGCGGAAAGACAAAAGACAGGGCTGACGCAGCGCAGGAAACAAAAAAGACAACATCACCATCATCTACACCCCCTGGGACAACCTGAAGAAGGACGGGTCCATGGCCACCGGGCAGGTGTCGTTCCACAACCCGCGGCTGGTCAAGAAGGTGCTCGTGGCGCAGCGCGAGAACCCCATCGTCAACCGGCTGAACAAGACGCGCGTGGAGAAGTTCCCCGACCTGAAGGCCGAGAAGGAGGAGTACCTCGCGGCGAAGCGGAGGGAGGAGCGGAAAACGAGGGAGGAGCAGCGCGCGCGCGAGAAGCAGGAGAAACGCGAGAGGGAGCAGCTCAAATGGCAGAAGAGTCATGCGTATGACGATCTGTTCAGCGAAGAGAATATGCAGGCCAGCAGCAATCAGGACCGAGATCCGGATTTTCTGGATGATTTTATGTGATGGCTGGACTGCGTTGCTTATCATCAATGGGACTCGACGATTGCATTCTGGTTCTAATTGCGCTGCTTTATTTTACGAGATAATTGACGTTAATGAAGTAAGTAGTATTGATACGCGGTTGATCCAGCGAAGAGATGCAGATTCTGCAAGGTGAACTAAGTGTGACTTAATAAACTGGCTTAAATAATATAGATTATACATACATTAAAATAGTTCTAAATATATCAAAGACAATGTACTCCGTAATGCTCATCCAGAGCAGGTCGTACTAAGCGAGATGCGGTGTTCGGAAGGAGTCCCGCGCTAGTGATGTTGACAGCTATGGCCCGTTCTCGCAGCCGTTCGCGGATTGCGTACCCCCATATCTCAGACACCCGCTCTCCCATCCCCGGAAACCACACAAAGGAAAAATGCCTGAAGGTATGAGGAACCTGGCGATACTATTGCCTGATTGTCGTGACTAATGGCTCGACTAGGCGGGAAATCGAAAAGCAAGAAAAAGAACAAGGCCGCCGCAAAGGCCAAGGAAGCGGAGAACAGCGCCGTCGAGTCCCAGGATCAATCCGCCGTGAAGCACGATGGCGAGGCGGAGGAACCATTAGAACCAAGCGTAGGGCAATGATTTTTGGAGTCAATTGACAGTCTTACTGAGACGAAACAGGACGAACAGCCCAGCACCAGCGACCAGCCCGCGACAGAGCCCCACGATGCAGCGACGAATGATAACGAGACCAACCCCGACGCTGCCTCGAAACACGAGTCCGATGACGACGGAGACGATGAAGACAACGGGAAACAAGTCGACGGCGATCCCAACCCACCCGCCGACACGCTTCAATCGGAGGACCGATTCGACGCTCTGGTACGAGACCGAGATTCTCTGCGCGCAGAAGTGACGGATATGCGGAAGTCTCTGGAGGAGATCCAGACCAAACACCGCGAAGAGATGGAAGCGCTACAGCACAAGTTGGACGATGCCGAGAGCAAAAAAGAACATGCCGAGACGCAGTTCCAGAAACTCCTGGAGCGGGTCAATACGATCAAGTCGCAGCTGGGCGAAAGGCTGCGAGAAGATGCTGTATGTCGCTCCGGTCAGGTTTAGATGCAGTCACTGACCTCGCAACAGGAGGAGATTCCCAAGCAAGGTCAAGAATCGAAGAACTGGAAGACCAGAACACGTCGTTGGAAGAGGAACTGAAGGCGAAGAGCTCTGAGATCGAGGAGCTCACCGAAGACAACGAGCAGAAGTCGAAGGAGATCTCGACCCTACGGGACCGAACGAACCTGTCCCAGCAGAACTGGTTGAAGGAGAAGGAAGAGCTCCTCGAACAGGAATCCTACCTCCAGACAGAATTCGAACAGGCCAAGGAAGCGATGCATAACTGGGAGGTCCTGGCGATGGAGGAGCGATCCATCCGGGAGAATCTGGGCGAGAAGGTGGTTGATCTCGAAGAGCAGCTCGCCAATCTCAGGGATGCCTATGAAAGGGCTGCAGCTGAACGAGATTCTCAGCAGTCGACAGTTGACGGGTTACAGCGGGCCCTGCAAGAGATCCAGACAGGTAAGAGATCCCGAGCGAGACCACGTATATAGTAGCTGACTCTTTCAGCCCGCAAGCAAGAACTCCGCGAACTTGTCGAGAGTTCCGACGCTCAAGTCGAAGAGCTCAAACAAGCCCTTCAGAGCGCCGAAAAGAAGGCATCTGAGGCAGACAAGTCTCTCCACGAAGCTCAAGAAGAGCTTGAGCGAGTGAGGCCATTCGAGAAAGAAGTCAAGGAGAAGAATCTCCTCATCGGAAAACTCCGACATGAAGCGGTGACCTTGAATGATCATCTCACAAAAGCACTACGGTTTCTCAAGAAGGGGAAGCCAGAAGACAATGTTGATAGGTATGTATGAACTTCTTATATGCAACGACCACTACTAACGGCATCAGGCATATTGTCACAAATCATCTCCTACATTTCCTCGCCCTGGATCGGTCCGATCCAAAGAAGTTCCAGATCTTGCAGCTTATTGCGGCCCTCTTAGGGTGGACAGATGGTGCGTAGACCCGAAGAACTACTGCACATTTATTTCTCAGACACTGACCCTTAATAGAGCAACGTGAGCAGGCAGGCCTGGCACGCCCTGGGGCATCAAGCAACTCCGGGAAGCTTCGAGTCCCCAGCACGCCTGTTCATCGCACCCCCAGCACGCCGTCGTTAGCCACCGAGTTCATGGACAATGGAAACGCGAGCAAGGAGTCGCTGGCGGAGCTCTGGTCCAATTTCCTGGAGCAGGAATCGCAGGCGGCCCAGGAGAGCGCACAATCAAAGCCATGATACAGGCTTGATCGTTCTCTTAGACTGTGGGATAGACTGACAGGATAGGATAATATCATTCATGTACTGTATCGATAAGCAGGATCTTATCAGACTCGTTTCTTCCCTGATGGTGGCCGTTTGCAGCGTTTGTCTCGTAATCTCCACCGCCTCAGGATTCTGCCGCACCGGGATAGTTTCTCCACGCCAGAAACGGCTGTCTGTCTTTGTATGCATTTCCTCCTGAGAGCCCGTGCTGCTGCCTCGATCTTCCGTGGCTGTCCTTGTTTCCCGCGCTTCTCTACTCGGAAAATGGCGACCAGCGCTGGTATATTCCCCTCCAACGAACCCCCTATTCCCCCCACCCATTGACGCCTCTCCCCTCATAGAATCAGACACTAAAGGACAACTCCAGTGCAAAAGTACCGACCAATCGGGGTATCCGGCCCCACGGGCTCGAGCAAATCGACACTTGCTGAATACGTCTCTTCGCCGATTTCTCGGATACATTCGGAGTCTGGGTGTCATGGTTCGTCTGCTATTATAAAGCAGATGTATGTATACTAAACTGGAATGTATACT
>NT_165936.1:57146-191587 GCF_000149615.1 Aspergillus terreus NIH2624
CGCGCGCGCCCCGCCCCGGCGAAGAACACGGCCGCGAGTACTACTTCACGAACAAGGAGGACTTCCTCGCGCTGGTGGCCCAGGGCGGCTTCATCGAGCATGCGGTGTTCGGGTCGAACCACTACGGCACGTCGGTGATGGCGGTCAAAGAGGTTGCGGACAAGGACCGCATCTGCATATTGGATATTGAGATGGAGGTAAGGCAGTCGGCTACGAACAAGGGAAGGGGTGAGCGGGGCTGATTGGAATTCGCAGGGCGTGAAGCAAGTGAAGCGGACGGATCTCAATGCGCGCTTCGTCTTTCTTGCGCCGCCGTCGCTTGAGGAGTTGGAGAAGAGACTGCGGGGTCGGGGTACCGAGACCGAGGATAGCCTGTAAGTGCACCATGGCGCTGGAGATCGCGAGAGGTATGGCTCATCCTTGATACAGGCAAAAGCGCTTGGCGCAGGCGAAAAACGAACTGGAGTACTCCAAGGAGCCCGGTGCGCACGACAAGATCATTGTCAACGACGACCTCGACAAGGCGTATCAGGAGCTGAGGGATTGGATTGTTGATGGCGGCCGGTTCGGCACCCAGCAGTGAACATCGCCCCAGGTCCACTTCCCCGAAACGAGTCACGACGCGACTATCTGCCTACGAGTGAAGCGGCTCTAGATCTAAAGCCTTCGTATCATATTTAGACGATATATTCCCTGTGGATAATTAAGAAACCTAAATACATAAACAGCAAGTGACAGCAGCACCAGCGTTACTGCTGCCTTTTGGTCGGAATAACGAAATCTTAGGAAATACAAGAAGCCCAGTTACCTCTCAAAGTGGAGGGGGTAGAAAAGTAGCGTGAAATTAAGGACTCGAAGGCAAAACAAGGATATCCGCAAGAACCTGGTGGTATGAAGTTGGCGCTATTGAGTAAAAAGGGAAAGAGAAATTCGAGACTGCCTTGAGGTTGCCTGCCCACATACGGCTACGGCTTGTACCGAACGTTGGTTCCACTTAAACATCGCAATGCATCCGTAACAGCTTCCACGGCGATTAATAGCCATTCATCGTCATGCGTTGAGAGTTACGGCTGAGCTCCCGGTCCGCCGAAGGGCTGATGGGTCGGCTACCTCCGGTGTGGCTGCCGGCCGCACTGCTCTCCTTCAGAGCAAGGAGCTGCTTGGCACGGAATGTCTCGTAGTGGATCTGGCTGGTGGTTTCGATGAGGTCCTGGAGGTGGGTGCGAGTGAGGAAGTTTCGGAGATAGACAAATTCACAGTGGTTCTCGTCCTCCACGTTGATCACGCCCCACCGGTTCTGACGGCCGCGGACTTGCTGGCCGTTGACGACGATCGTTCTCTCGCTGCCGACAACGGCAAAAGGAATGATATCCTGTGAAAATATTAGGCACCCAAGAGACCCATTGGCGGGGGAAGGCCCATACCTTGATCTGAACGTTGACAGCGCGCTCCTCGTCGTCCAGCTCGTCGTTGTCGTAGGGGTACATCTTCAGGTTGTGGAAAGCAAACTCCTCCTTGATTCTCTCCTTGAAAGCCAGGCGCTCCTCGAGCGTAAGCGAATCGGACTTGGCGATGACAGGAACAACATTGACAACATCAGACAGCTTCTTCAGGACAACGATGTCAATGGGCTTAAGGCTGTTTGACAGAATACGCGATCAGTTTGAGTTGGGTCGGAACGGTCGAGGAGGAAACTCACGCATGGCCAGACGGCTGAATGAAGAACAAGCAGCAGTGAATGCGGGTATCTTGGATATAGCGATCACGCTGAGCGGTAAGCTCCTTCCGGAGGTACGCAGAGTGCTGATCCTTGATGTACTTCACAATTGGGTCCCAGCTGGTGGTGCGTTAGCGTGCTGACCCCAACAGCTTCGCAGTTGCTGGTCTTACCATCTGTCATTGTTGACTTGGTCACCGTATCCCGGGGTGTCAACGATGTTGAGCCGAAGACGGACGCCGTTCTCCTCAATGACTGGTCATGGTTAATACAGAGTCCTCCGGTCTGACCAATGTTGCACAACGTACTATGGGAAACCGCTTGGATTTCGGTGGTGGAGCGGACAGGTTCGTCGGGAGTCAGACGACCCTTGGAGTCGATCAGATGCGAAGCAAAGATGGTATTGATCAGAGTCGATTTTCCGAGACCGGTCTGGCCTATTTGCACCCGTGAGTTAGATTCTTGGATACCAGCCAAAGCCAGATCATAGGATGGCATCACTCACCCACAACCATAACATTAAACTGGAAGCCACGCTTCAACAGCTTCCGCTCAATCTGGGAGGTGATAGAGTCGAAACCGACATGGCTGCGAGGGAAAACGGTGGCCGGAGAGGCGGATGTCGCGGGAGCAGCTGCCATGGTGGAGGTTGTATATCAAGAGGGGGGTGAGAAAGCGAACGAACGGATCGATAGGTGGTATCTAAGTTGATGGAGGAGAAACTGATGGGAGTCGGAATTGAGCCAATTGACGGAGACGAAAAAGAGCAAAGGTCGGAGACGAGGTCAAAACGATGGAGCCGTGGAGAAAGCTGCTGTTCACCACCAGACGGTCTGGAGAAGGAGAGATGCGATGCAGTTCACCTTCCAGACCCCTTTAATTGTTGTCGCGACTGGCTCAGGGGGCCTCTAATCCCAATCGGGTCTAGCGCCCCTCCAGATCCAAATCTGGCAATCCGCAACTTCGAAAAAAGCTTCACTTGGAGGAACACCGCACAGGTCCGATTGCCGTCTTCCACCCCGTCTGCGACTCCGACTCTGCCAGTCGACTTCCTACTTCCTTCCCCCAGACGAATCGCATCGCGTCCCGCTCAACCCTCCCAATGCTGTCGCACGTTATCCGGCCCTCCAGCGCCCTGTCCGTCTCCGCTGGCGGACGGTGGTCCCAGCTTTTCCAGAATGCCTCCGTCCTCCCCTACACTCTCGCACGGCCGGCCGCGTTTTCATTGAGCATCCCTGGAGTTCTGTCGGATATTTGGGACTCCGTCCTCAAGGCAGTACCCAAGAAGAAGACCTCCCACATGAAGAAGCGCCATCGGCAGATGGCCGGCAAGGCTCTGAAGGATGTCAAGAACCTCAACACATGCTCGGGATGTGGTCAGGTTAAGCGCGCACATGTTCTGTGCCCTCACTGTGTGGAGAGTGAGTTGACTGACTACGATGGATGGCGTTCGTTTCTGACAGGGAGTCTACAGATATCAAGAAACAGTGGAAGACCCAAACCGCATAAAAAGAACGCACAATACAGAGCGATCGAGGTGGACGAGCGAGCTGACTTTTCAAGGACTATAGAGACTGGTGTTGCTGTGGTGCTTTTGAGGGCTGTACTTTTATGTGTAGGATATGCTGCATGGCATTCGGCGTCCGGCTATTTACTTGGGAATTTTTTGATGTTTACTGCCTCCAGCCTGTGTATATTTGTCCAATTCAAACGAATCCAACATTCTCCGTCGCGTCTTTGCGAATGTAATGCATGTGCTACTTACGACTCCGTGGTGAATGTGTTGCGTGGGATGAGACCGAGACCGTCCCGCCAAGTTGGGCAGGTTGATGATCTCACCGACAACGTCCGGCGGTTTTGGTCCGTGATTTTGTCCCACTAGTCATTCCCCGTCTCCGTCCACCCCAGTAGACACACCCATTTGTCCGCGCATAGATCGTCCAGACAATCCATGGTCGGACAGAGTGCAACGGTCTGAGAATGGTGAGGCCTACAATACCGAATCATCCATTCGCTTGGTTCTGTCCGGCTCTAACACGCGCTACTAGTCGAAACAATATCTCTCTTGCGGCTCCGCAGACAATGGTATGTATAAACTCCCTCGAGCTATTTCCTATTCTCTGGCTAAATAAGACATAGCCCATCCCATTGACATTTTCTCCCTTGCCGTGACCGACAAGCAGATCTTGTCAGCGTCGGGCGCCTCCGCCTTGAAGGTTCACTCCACCACAGACCCCGACTTCCCTCTGGTGCAATCCATTGATGGAGCCCATAAAGTCGGCTGTCACCATGTCGTGACAAACGGCAAAGGCACCAGGGCCGTGAGTGTGGGTTTTGCGGGTGAGATCAAGATCTGGTCTTGTCACGAAGGGACCTGGGCGGAAGATAAAAATGCCTCGGGTAAGTTGACTGTCCACCTGTCTACTACCCTGGGGAATCCCAGCTAATCTTGGCGTAGCACAAGGCGCAGAATCTGCTAATATCTGGGCTGTTGCACTATCTGAGGATGGTCAGTACCTGGCTGGCGTGAGCCAAGATGGGCGTATTAAAGTATGGGATTTGGACGCCAATGGCGAACAAATCCGTGACCATGAGACCAAAGGAAGTTTCGGCACATGCATAGATCTGGTAGGTCCTGAGTTTACACAATCTACTCGTTCGTCAGGACACCACTCACTTTGTACCCGCAGTCTGCCGATGGTCGCTTCATAGCCAGCGGTCATGAGAACGGTAGTGTATACATCTTCAGCACAGAGTCCGGCCGCATGCCTTTCAGTCTATCAGGTACGTGAACGATCTATGAGCTTTCTAGGGTCAATGGATTGACGTCCGCAGGCCTAGTAAAGCCGGTGCGGACGGTTGCGTTCTCGCCTGGTGGAAAATTCCTCGCCGCTGCCGGAGACTCCAAGGTGATTGTGCTGTACGATACTTCGTCCGGGGAGCAAGTCGCCAACTTCCCTGGGCATTCCGCCTGGATTTTATCTCTTTCCTGGAGCCACACAGGGGAATATCTCCTAAGCGGGTGAGCAGTCCTACGATATTACTCTGTCTGTTGCAAACTGACGTCTTCAAGATCATTCGACGGAAAAGTCAAGGTCTGGTCAATCGACACCCGGTCATGCGTTGCCACCCACTCCGAAACGGAAAAAGCCGTCTGGTGCGTGAAATGGCTACAGAAGATTGGGAGATCATCTGGATTTGCGACAGCAGGTGCAAACCGGAGCATATCCTTCTACCGGGAGGCCACTGGCGGCTGAACCTTTGCGCATTGTCTTCAACCCTCGAAATATCACCTCAACGATCAATCATGGGCAGCATGAATGACTGACCTGATAACATGAATTCTTAAAACACGAGTCATCCGATTTACCAAGTGCAAAGATCATCATAAATTATGTCCCTAACTCCACCGTCATTATACCATAACCAGTCGTAATCCTTCACCTAGCTCCAGAATACCAAATCATTTCATAGTCTCCACGAACAACCTGCGCATCCTTTTGAGGAATGCGCCGAAATCCCTGTCCTCGTTCAAAGCATCTAGCTCTCGCTCCAGAGCACCCCTATCAACCTTGGGCTTGGTATGAAAGACATCGTAGTCGCGACTAGACGTCCCCAGTTCAAACCATGCCTCAGCCTCCCAGTCCTTCTCCAACAGATGACTGTACACAAACTTCAAGCGGTCCTCTCTTCCCGCCCCCTCAATCCGCAGACACAGGTAGTCTTGCCAAAACTCCAGTTCCGGGAAGTTGAGACGAGACTGTGCGTCCAAGTGTCGAGCATGCGCTTTCTGAGCTTCGAGCTTCTGGTTGATGGCCTTTTGTGTTTCGTCGATTTGCTGCTTGAGACGGTCACGTTTGGCGAGGCGGGCGTCGCGTTCCATCGTCACGGATGAGATGGCGGCATGCATTTCGGCGGCTTCGGCGGCTTCCTTCTGGAGGGTTTGTTCGTGGGTTTGTGTCTTCAGGTTGAGGATTTCGATGTCGCGTTGCTTCATACGTTGGTCCTCTGAAGGGCTGATTAGCCGCGCTGGGTGGTTCTTTCAATCTTGAACCAGACTCACCTTGGAGTTCAGCGAGACCGATTTTGAACTGATTCCGTTCTTCGAGAACTTGTTTCCTCCCGCGCTCGATAAACGCATCGAATCGCGCAGTGAACTGGGCCATCCGACTGCGCAAATCCTCGAACCCGAAATTAATGCTTGGAAGTGAGTCGGCCATGGAGGGCGCGTCGGCGGACGCGAGTGGTGGGCGCATGCCACTCGTTGAGAGTGAGGGCTCAAATGATGAAGACATGGTAACTTGATTTAAAACTAACGTCCTTAAGGCTTTGGCTCAGCTAGGTAGGTCCACGGACGAGGAAGAGACGTTGGTGACAACAGTCGGGCCGTCTGTTTGTGTTGCGCCGCAACGGTAAACAAAGCTTGGCACCGAGGAGAGGAACCGATAAGGTGAGCTTTTCAGGGGTTTTTGATAGTCTTGTTAAGCGCAGCTGTAAGATGTTCAAATGCAGAAGAAGATAGCGATTTTGGATTCTAGGAAGAGCGATGTTTGGAAGAAAGCAATCGAAGTCTCGCAAGTGACTATCGCTCTGGGGCATGTATGTGGGACCCTGGCGGTGAGACACGGCAAAATTGAGGATCGACTTTTAGCTTCTCTCAAAAGAAAATGTAGTATATCCTGCATCCTGCTTAACAACCCTTGCGCATGGATCGCTGTTTGACAGCTGTCAAGAGCACCTGCGCCTTGATGGTTGGATTCCATATATATCATATCTGCCTACCCAGTTTCCGTGGCTGAGAACAGAATACAAACTAACTGCCCAGCCCTCGATATGCTTATGAGACAAGGGCTTGCGCATACTCTCAGGCGCAAAGAGAATTCCGATGGATGAGCACCCGACAAGTGCTCTGCAATATGGGCACCTGGGAAGAGCGATCTATTATCCCGAGACACAGACATGGGGTTTCGCTCGGAGATTGTCTCCGCGTATGTTTTCTGGAACAAGATCTAAGCAGAACTATACGCTGACATGGATTAGCTCCTCATATCTCCTACGCGGGCGTGACGAAGACCACCGTTCCATCGCCGCTTACAGCTCCGCAATCGTCGCTTGTCGAGAACAAAAACGCCTTAAGAAGAGCTTACCCTGAACTTGCCGCTGGCTGGCACCTACTCAGAAACGAAACTCTCTCCCATGTGATCGCAACGACGAGCGAACGCTGTGACCCTTTAGTGTCCTCCCTCCTCGACTTTGGATATGCTGTTGATCTGGAGACCGATGAGTGGCGCAGTCGTGTTGTTCCAATCGCGGTGGTTGCGTCGGGGGAGTGCGGCAATTCGGTCTCGTTTCGCATGATTGAAGAGGACATCGTGGAGGTGAGGCAGGAAAATACTGTCGGAATGCGTGTACCATCGGTTGGAAACTCGGAATGGGTCGAATGGTGTGCCGGTGGAGCTCCTGTTCGACAAATCTGTTTCGCACAGCCGGTAGAGGAAAAGCCAACTTGGCTGGCGGTTCGCTTCCATCGTTCCACGTCCATATTTCGGCCGATGTACCACAGGTCCCCTGTTCCGGTACATGTTTACCGACAGGGCGAACGTGTCTCACCAAACCGTCACTCTAACTCCCGGCTCAATGCCAATCCTTTGGTCGAAATATCGCACCTACAAACGGGGGGTTTTGCTCATGCTGACGTGACCTTCAACCCGTGGTATCAGAGGCAGTTTGCTCTCGTTGACGAGCGTGGTAACTGGAGTATCTGGGAAATCTCTGGGAGGCAAAGGCGTCATAAGAGCAATTTGTCTGCGGCCTGCGTCAAGTCCGGTTCACTACCATGGCTCGATCTTGGTGACGGTCAAGATATAGAAGGACATCCTCGACATGATGGATGGGCGGCGATCGAATGGGTTGGCGACTTCAAGACCCTTATCGTTTCGGACCGACGTTGTCTCATACTCTATCGAACAGAGGACGACGATACATATTCGTACCCAATAGAACTTGACCTCGGTCGGAAGTCTGAGTGGATCTTGGACGTGAAAAGGAGCCCCTGCAACGTGTCTCATGTGTTTATTTTGACAACCTCCCGGATTTTCTGGCTAGACGTCAGTCCTGAATCCCTACCAGCTGCAGACAAAGGCTCGAATCCTTCCTTATATCCCCGCTTGTCGTGGCGTCACTTCAGGGACCCCGAGGATACCACGTTGAAGCTAACGCCGCTGATTGTGCACACCGACTTCTATCTTGTGCTGTACTCACGACTCAACAAAATTGTGCTGTCATTCCACTGTTCCACCACTTCTGGGGATATTGAGTCAATTCCGGATCCTTTTATCTTGGACATACCTTCAATATCCGATGATGATATCGAGCCCCAAGCAGGTTCCGATAGCGCGCAATTCTCATCTCTTGTGTTCAAAGAAATCAGCCATCTCCCAACATTTGTGAGCAGGGATTACTATAATCCTGACCAGAAGTTGGTGAAGCTTTTTGCCGTTGATACGCAACTTCGTGTTCGCGAGTACATATTTTCAGGCCCTGCGTATGGTGGCACTGAAGACGAGAGGGATCTTGGGGATCATATCCTTCGGCCGAAGAAACGGCAGACAGGCGTGCATAAAGAACAGTATGTGCGGCCCAAGGATGAGTTTGTTGTTGATGACTGGGATGACTCTGTCGTCGGAGCCGGTGCGTTCGCTGTGGCCAACACTGGGATGTCAAGTATAACACCCTTGGCGATCCCCCAGTGGACGATGGACTTTACGCAAGTCTATGCGGTTGCTACTGGTCGGATGATAGTTGCATCTTCCGAGGGTCAAGAAGCGCCAGCTGTCGACAAAAGTCTGCGAGAATCCATCCAAGAGTTACGAGACAAAGTTTCCAGCTTAGACCTGAGTGATCAACCAGTTGGTCGGACGATGTAAGTCTCCTGCATAATCTTCTTTAACCGGGCGGTACTAATCTCGGACAGGCTTGAATACCTTGGAAGTAGCCCCGTTCTGGATGACATTGACCAGAACGCCCAAGAACTCTCGGAATACCTCTCGGAGATCATGGCAGATAGCCACCTGCAACAATTTTTTGTCCAGTTGCCTGCGAGTTCTGGCGCTGCGCCTCTTATTGGAACTCCCTCCACTACGGGGGTAAATTTGATTGATCTCTACGACAGGCTGGCCAACGACTGGCTCGCTAGCCTGCCTCACTACATACCTGGGCGGACCCGGATCATGAAGGAGAAGGTAATCCGGACCATTGCAGCCGATATCGTACTGTCGCAAGTTACCGTCTTGCGACCTACGACACGCAGATTAGGCGAGCCGTCGGAAAAGACACCAGAAATAAGCACCAATGAAAGCAACATTGACGAAGATGACATCCTGTATGGAACACAGGACAGCCAGTTACCCTTGCCTCCGAGTACTCCAAGACACCGGACGGATGTCCCCAAGAGCAGTGCGACGGTTCGAAACGACACCGGACGGGGTGACGAAGGCCTCTCCGACATGCAGGACGATACTGTCCCTCTGTTCTCCAGTCTAGCGTCTTTCACAAGCTTCAACACCGATCGACCCTTAGCTCGCAACGTAGCGAACATGCTACAGCAGTGGCAGCCAGGGACAGACCCCAGCAGATACACATGGCAAAGAATAGGCCAACCGTCCGAAACAGACGATGGCCTGGTTTCCCAGCCCACGACCCCGAAGCGCAGACTACGCAAAAAGACCTCTCAGACGACCAATGTGGATTCCTCGGCACCGCCTTTGGTGTCTTCCGCGACGCCCGTCGTCCGGGACTGGGGCAGCCAGCCGGATCGGAACGAACGGTTCACGTCCCGGCCACCACCGAGCAGCCAGGTGTTTGACGAAGATCTTCCCATGACGCAAGTTGAGCGTGGGACCTTTGGCGGTCGCGATGCCGCGCGGAAGAACGCGGCCAAGGCCAGGAAGAAGAGAAGAGCTGCTGGGTTTTGACGTGAGGATGCTGTCTAGAGTATATAATTTGTGTTCGGCCTACCTATATAATGAACCCTACACAGTTTGGCGATGTAAGATGTGGTTTGTATGTAGCGATTGCGCGATTAAAGCGTAGGGTGATGGATTTGTCAGACAAAGAGTTTATTCTCCGTCCAAGTCAGACGGGGTTACATTGCCTCCTTGAATTCGAATATAAAGGAAACGAACCATCTCATCTCCCAGGTAATAAATTACTATCTGATACATCTGGCGTGTCTGAAGCAGGCTCCACCATCTCTCCGGCGCTCCTCCGTGTTATTCTAAGGACCTACGGAGTACATCGATCCCTCCGCCTTCCGACCACGAAACTCCGTCTCTTTGATCACAAACCCCCTCGACCCAACCGACAAAACGACCGAGTGCCGTTCCCCTCCAGGATGTCGGAGCAAACGTACAGATTCAATGTTTCCATGAGCTGTGGTGGCTGTTCAGGAGCCGTGGAACGCGTCCTGAAGAAGCTGGAAGGTAAAAGTGCCCCTCATCCCCCGCTATGTCCGCCTTTTCCTCTCTTTCTCCCTCACCTTCCTGTATCATGCTTACCCATTCTCGTCAGGTGTCAAGTCGTTCGACGTCAGCCTGGAAAACCAAACTGCGACCGTCGTCACCGAGCCGTCCGTGTCGTATGAGACTGTGTTGGAGAAGATCAAGAAGACCGGCAAGACCGTCAACAGTGGAGAGGCCGGCGGTCAAACAATGCCTGTTTGATTTGGAATATAGTGCTATATAACCTTGGGATACCGTCAGGTACGGATGGGTGGATGGATGGTATTGTTCGATCGGGGAAAGGGAGAGTCAGGAGGCATGTCTCTTGCGACCGGACTGTTTGCAAGATACCATAGCGAATGGATTATGTTTGTTTCTGCTGCAGCGAATCCCTAGTTTTTATAGAATAATGCATTCGAGTGACTGTAACTCGGCATAAGTGGTCTTTGTGTAACGCTCAACTTCTGATGGTCTGTCTATTCATAACAAGCAAAAACATCATATAGACCATCAAACTGCTGACACGCAGTCGGGTATCTTTCCTCCAACGCTCATCTGTGTATGTACATTGCTCGTGCAAACATCAACAATAGAAACGGTAGCTGCTTCTTCAGAACATTCAGGTCGTCCTCCACATGCCCTAATCTACAATGATGACGGGCCTCTCTTCGGGTAGGGTACTCTGCAACGCGGGCCGATCCAGGGCTCTCACGTACACGGGCCGAGGTGGTTCCAGTGCCGTTGGTGAGGGATGGTGAACCTCGTAAATTGGCCTATAGTAGGATTAGCGTTGTCCATTTCGCAACCTTGAGGTTGACAGTGACAGAAATGAGGTCGATATGCTGTGTTCTGGTCAAATCCATACCGTGTGGAGTCAAAAGGATCATCACGCCGTCTCTCGTAGGGACGAGCGGAAGGCGGAGGGCCAGGGAGGGTATGAACATGGGATCTTGGGCTCAGGTTCTCCGCCGCAGTATGTCCGTAAGCAGTAGACCTGACACGGCCAGAATGGGGACGTTCAGGCAGTCTCGACGGCACTTTACTTGGTAATTCATGTTGGTAGCGATCACGAGGGGAGGTCGTAGCTGGCAGACCACGGGCTCCCGCAACATGGCTTGCTTGTGGACGAGTCCGTGGAGGCGATCCTATCAAGATCGGCTCTCGGATGTCCACAGTGCGGACGAAATCGTCGGCATAATGCCTCTTGGGCAGAGACTCGCGGGGCAAAATAACACCATTAGTTCTAGTACGTTCCGAATCTCCGTGCATTGGCAGAGAGGGGAGCTTTTCCACGCTAGGCCGATTCATGCTGTGATGGACAAGTGGCTCTCTCAAACCAGACGTCGACACGGGGGCAAGGGGTTCGTAGTTTTCTTCAACCAAGACTGGATATCTTGTCATTGGTGCGGCCAGAACTCGCTCTGGCGCCCTGTGCGGGTGGTGAAGATTTGCTGGGACTGGTGGACGTGGTGGAAGAGAAAATAACTGAGGGTCAAATTCATAGCGTGGCCTGTAATGAGGATCCGCAACAAGGGGCCTAGGTGGAAGTTCCACTGAGGATGATGGTAAAACCGGCGCAGCGTATCTCCTACGGACGTGGGCTCCATCCTGGGCTGGTTCTCCTGGTAAAGAACGTCCAACTGGGACATACCGGGCTCCCGCGTAAGGTTCCACCAATGTGGTACTAGGTCCAGGAATGAAGCGAAGGTCGTCGACAGGAGCTGGGTGAGCGTAAGCCATACGCCGCCTTTTAGGAGCCTGTTCTCCTGTACTGGCAATTTCCAAGGGGGTGCGCAAGGATTCTTGGTTAGTGGCATGTGGCGTCATCGAACGAAGTGAAAAACCTCCCGACATTCTTTTGGCAAGATGGTCCATTGGGCCAGTTTCAGAAAGTTGTCTGTCCACAGGTAGCGGGGCTTCAATAGACGGTAATACATGGTCCTGCAATTTGGAGGTGTGCTCCTTGTAGGAGGGGCCACTGGTCCTAGAATAATGACCAGGATAGTCCAAAGTCTTCTGGAAGACCTCCTTGGGGCCACTAACAAAGACAGGGGCATTGGGGCTATCACCTCGTCGATTCAAAGCTTTATTCCCATGATGCGGGGAGGACTGGCCCTGAGATGTAATATCAGATGGACGTGCAGATGGTTGTTCATAAGGGGATTCGGCCACTGAGAAGAGTTTCTGTTGCTTAGTGGAAGTCAGTAACTATGCATTGTCCGCCAAATCCTCTTCATCGAAAAGCCGGATCAAGAAAGCGGTCTTACATGACGTTCCAATGGAGAATTATAACCAGCGTTGCTTGGCCCACTAGATCTCTTATTAGGACCTCCATGTGATGGAACAGAGACATGCCGAGGCCTGGAAACCCGTTGGGGAAAATGCTCCAGATCAAGTTCGATAGGCGCTTGTATCGACTGGCCACTGCCATAAGGGAGGTTTGGATCCCTGGGTGACATATGCGATCCTTGCTGGCTGATTCCCATGGCGACGTTCCTGTATCTATTAATGGCCCTATCCCAGGCTTGATACCTGCTAAATCCACGGCGGTCAACTTTGCTCCTCTTAGGGTCGCGTGGAATCACCCGGAAACCTGGAGGGACATCATCTTCTGAGAAGTCCTGGGGCCCAGAATTTGCCGTATTTGCCGGTTGGGTTGGAAGGACTTCAACACGCGGTTGACTCGAAATGACCTCAACACTATAATCCCGATCTGAAGGCTTGGGGATATCCTCTTCTGCGTCGCTGTCGTCATCGTCAGATATGACGATGACCTCACGGAAGACGTCTTCAAGGACTGTCTTTCCATTCTCATCATCTCCTCTCCATTCTACTAGTTTCGCCAAGGTGTGCTCTTCGACAAGGGATCTGGCTTCATGGAAAGAAGTCATCTTCAGAAGCTTGTCATAGTTGGTATAGACGTGTCGGATGTGGGCCACGACGGCTAGCTGTGCGCGCCGGGCTAGGGGAAGCTCAACTGCCGTCCCAACTTTGCGTTGTCCCTTCACTTTCTTTTAGAACGAACTCCTGTTCTCTCCTTCTTTTGTTACTTTCTTAAGCATCGACGTACCTTCTGGAAAGCTGTCTTGATGATTTGATTCAAATCATTGTCTGGTATGTTGGGAAAGAGGTCCTTCAATACGTCCCTTGCTTCAGTATTGATGGTTATTTGGGACATCTCGGAATCTGCGCGCTTCCGCGGCTGTGCGTTATTGATTTCTTGGAATGGCACTGCCTTCCCTGTAGCGGTAAGATATACACCTAGTTCCATGCACGCGTTCGCGACAACTGCACTGGGGAAGTGGTACCCAATGCGATGGACATGTTGGGAGAGATTGTGGGTGTGCATGTGGGGGGTGGTCTGAGGGCGCATTAGATAAAGGGAAGAGAGGCGATGGTAAGGTGCACGAGGAAGATGATAGTCAGCCTACCGAAACAGCAAAAATTTTCAGCCCATCTTTCCGACAGAGTTCCTTGCATGCTGTTGTGAGATGTGGATTTCCCGCGGGGATGAACGTATATCCAGGGGGCGCTTTAGCCTCGAATGATATCTGTTTCCGCCGTCAAGATTGTCCCATAAAATGTCACTGACAAAGAGACATACGACACTTCGAAGCTTCTTCTTCTCCTGGGTGATCGATTCCATGATCACCTTGTGCCGCCGCGCCGTTTTATGGGCAGCGCGGCTTGAAGCACGTCTGGCAAAAGCCGACACGGGCCTCCGAGAGACTCGAGCCATTTTGATAGTCGGGGTCTTCTCAGGCCACTACAGACAAAGGGTAGGTCTTCATGTCAACGTATCAAGTCCTGATAACGTAGTCTGATGGCAAGAGCATCGATGATCCTCTGAAAACGAGGAAGAAAGAGCTGTGGAGGTCGAACAGCAAGCATGCAGTCAAGAACTAATTAAAAGTATGCCATAGTGAGGTAAATCGGTCAGTCAACCATGTCTACGCGGGGAAACACAAGCACGACTTGGCCGCTGTTGCAGCGGAGAGATAGTAAAGCTCCGAATGGCGTCCCGCGCGATGCTGAGCTCTGTCGATCAACTTTCTGCTATCCGAGAGCCCTTCTCTAGCCAGTAGAGGAGCCTAAGAAAAGAGCAAGAGGACAGCCCTCGAGAGAAGGGGAAGGCGAGAATAGCAAGTAGACAGATTGTTGTATGGAGTAAGAAGGATGAGAGTAGGAAGAAGGTGGGCAGCAAAAGGTCACTTGCGGCCTAACGCGGCTGCCTTCCTTATCAGGACTAGCGTGGAGCTTCCCAACCTCCATGCCTTTTCGGGTCGGATCGACAAACCCTACAAACAGCTCCTGATTGTACAGAGGACATTCACTCAGGCTAGGAGGATCATTCACACTAGCAAACTGACCTTATTCTACCTATGAAGCTTTCACCATGGCTGCTGTAGCCGCTCAATTGCCTCTTGCCGACAAACAAGCTGTTATACATGCGTATCGTCACCTATACCGAGCTGGTTTGAAAGTGATCAACTACTCATCACCTTCACGACACGTTCTGCGTCGGACGCTGAGGTCTTCTTTCCGGGATTCTTCTTTTCTGGATTTCAATCAGCAGAAGATTTCCAACACTCTGCAGTTCCTGCACCGAGCAGCCGATGTTGCGGGAATAGAACATAAAATTGTGAAGAACCTGATGATGGTCAGGTATTGGGAACAGCCTCATCTGAGGAAGGACTTAAGAATGTAAGTCTTCAATGAAGGAAATGGTAGAAGCAACGCAGTCCTTTCTGACTTCACTCAAGCCTAAAAGGCATAGGCGTCAACCAGAGGCAGTCAAGTCTCCGCAAAGATGCCAATGAGCAGTTCAACTTGACATTGATGCTCCTCAATGAGAGCCTCGGTACATGCTTAAGATGATTGCATATCAACCTCCTCAAGGACAGCTTGATCAGTCCGCTTCCTATTTTGCAGCGGTCATCCGTGATTCGTGGAAGCCCTTTCTCGGGATGGGACAATACCTACGAAGCACGGCTCGGAGTACCATCATACTTTGCATCACGCAAGGAATCCCCAAGTCTTGGCCCCACGAGAGAAAATTTGGCTGGCACTAGCATTACAACTATAACGAACTTTGTTGAGGGCCACAGTATTTTCACCGCATTTCCTACCGTCATGATGGGATTTTTCATACTTGCTCAGAAGACACCATGAGGGAACAATAGCGGCACGGGCCACACGGTCTTGACAAAGGAGGTGATGTTTTGTGGGACTGTATATTCAATACGGAATACATAAGTTGGGCTCTGGAAAATATTCACAGAGAAGACGATATGTATATTCACAAAACATGTTATAGGATCTTCTGCAAGACGTTTTGATAGTGCCTGCATCAGGACGATCCCAGATGTCACTCTGGCGTGGCTGGCTTGAATGCAGGCTGTCCCCGGATAACTCCCACAGTTAATCAATAGCTCAATAATGCAGACATCTTTCACTTTTGTTCTTGGTGCCGTTTGGTAATATCTATACTTGTTATGATCACATATTCAAATACAGTCACGTGAAATACTGATATCCAATCAACGTCCACTATCGGTGCTGGGATGTCACATGCTTCGAGTTTGCCCGTTCCGGCATCTGCGCAGTAGAACTTGGAATTAGGTATTATTCCAAACTGGACCTCTTCATCCTCAGGTACTGTCGAATTCAGTCTATGTCCCTTCCCCGATCAGATGTCGGTACCGGCCCTCCATGAGCGGGCTTATCTCTTCTTTGCTGATCGAACCCGTCGTTCGGCAGGCCCGCCGCCTCTCCCAGCAGTGGGACACCCAGCTGCCTCCCGCCGATGAGCAACCTGAGCCCACCTCGGACGCCGCAGAACCGGCCCCTCCAAACACAAACAATGGTAACAACAGTGGAATAATATCAGCCGCCGCACACGAACAGTGCCCAGGAACAAGGCAGCCTTTCGATTTGACAAAGCCTTGCGGCAACCCCTCTACGGTATCACCGATCGACGGGTACGACCAACACCATATGACAGAGCACTCGAGCCCGTCGGACCCGATAAGGCAGGATGCGAACTTGATCATGTCGCAGTTCCCAAGCGAACAAACAATTAACGCCTTTGATCATCGCCCTTTTACGGCTTCGAACTCCGATATTGCCACCGCCATTCCTCCAACGAATCCTAGTATGGAAGACGCTGGTCGATATCACTCCTCGGATATGGAAGAGTTGGGCGGTCGCGACCTTTTGCCAGAAGATGACGGCATGGGGATCTTGCGAAAAAAGATCCACGCCATCAGAGATCAACAGTCCAGCAACATTGAAAAGGCACGGTTGATTCACGAACTGATGACGGAAAACTACAATGCCTCTCGTGGCAATCCCTCTAGCAAGATCGCACAACTAGTTTCTAGCGCTCCCGGTACTCCAGTCTTGCAGACGAGCAAATTATCCAACGAACCATCAGCGGTTTCCGAATCCACAATTCCTGGCGTGCAAAGGCATGTGCAGTACGACTTGACGGCTGAGGATCTCAAACCAACATTTGCCCCCAAAGTCGAACCCGATGTGCCCCTTGGAGATGAAGACCTAGATACAGAGGAAGTTGAGGAGGCTCAGTTGGGATGTCAGCACTATAAGAGAAACGTGAAGTTGCAGTGCTATGCCTGCAAGAAGTGGTACACCTGCCGGTTTTGTCACGATGAGGTTGAAGACCATCATCTCGACCGACCGAAGACCGAGAACATGCTATGTATGCTATGTGGACATCCGCAGCCCGCCGCCCAGGCTTGTCGAAGCTGCGGGGAACAGGCTGCACAGTATTATTGCAATGTCTGCAAACTCTGGGACAATGACAGCAAAAAGAGTATTTACCACTGCGCAGATTGTGGTATCTGCCGTATTGGACAGGGCTTGGGCAAAGACTTCTTTCATTGCAAGGTAAGCAGCAGCCGTCATAGAAAACAACAACCGGACTAATTGTGAAATCACAGACATGTTGCGTCTGTCTACCTATCTCGATTGAGAACACCCATCGGTGTATTGAGCGATCGACACAATGCGATTGCCCGATATGCGGTGAATACATGTTCACCTCGCCCGAGACGGTAGTGTTCATGCGATGCGGTCACAGCATCCATCAAAAATGTCTGAACGAGTATTCCAAGTCCTCGTACCGGTGTCCAATATGCAGCAAGACCATCACCAATATGGAAACGACGTTCAGAAACTTGGATCGCACCATCGAGAGCCAACCCATGCCAGCTGAATTCAAGGACACCAAAGCTCTGGTCTACTGTAATGACTGTGGCGCCAAGTCAGTCGTCAAGTACCATTGGTTAGGCTTGAAGTGTGATATGTGGGTTTTGCCACGCTACCTTTTTGTGATAGAGCTGACCAGACCGCAGGTGTGAATCATACAATACGGCTCAACTCCGACTGCTTCAAGGCGATTTTGTCGATGGCGTGGAAGAAAGTGGAGAGGATGAAGGTCTCCGCACTCATATGAGATCATCTTCTCATAGTCAGGGCACCGAGGACGCGGCATTGGTCCTGGCGGCATTAAGATTGGATACCAACCCTGTGCCAGGGCCGAATCCTGATCCTCGACTCAATGCACCCTCGTCTGCGGAACCAAATGGGCGGTTTGCGTCGTACAGCCTCACACGTGGACGTGCCGTGTCTCCGGTCATTAGTAACTATTTTGGTATTCCGCCCGACCGGGGGACCGAACGCTCACAATCCGCATCCATTTTTGGGAGGACCTCTAAAGATAACGAAGATGAGGACTATGGAGAGGTTCGCTTCTGGGGCACGAAGTTCAAGTACCGATATGGCTTCCTCAGTCGTGAGACGGAGTCGGCTGATGGTGCGGAGTCCGAGAAGGAAGATGACGACGCGTCAGGGAGCGGATCGGATGAGGAGGAGGACGAAGAAGACGATGACAACGAAAGCATCGATATCTTCGGGCACCGATAAGCCTTGGAGGCTTTGGGTGATGACTCTACGAAACCATGGCTGGACCAGCTACATACTATGCACTCATCTGTATTTACACGGAGTTTTGGCGTATGATCTCTGGGAGGGCAGGGCATAGGACGAGCATTTGCGAGATCAAGCATTCCATTCTGATATATTCGTCAGTCTGTAGTCTACAGAGTATGGTTCTTGTATACATACATAGTTAGAGTCGATGCTGACATAATCGCTGGTTGCGGCGTTCGATGACTTTCCAACTCCGTCCGCCTTCCGTCATCAGCAGCGATATTAGACAACCGGATGCTTGCGTTGAAGGCCTTTCGACGTGGGATGGCGCCTGTTCGGTTGACGGTTGATTATTTTTAGGTCCTGGGTTCCGCGACTCTCGTTTCATCTCCTACGATCTTTATCCTTACCAGGTGCGACCTTCTTATCGCGACGCTCCTTGAAACGAAGCACGGATCTCTCCGCAAACCCTCCTAATCATCAGCTTCGCCTCCCCTTCTTTCTCTCACATCTCACACCCCCCGGTGGCGATCGGGAGAGGAGTATATATTGACAGGGATCCATCTCTCCTCTGCATCTCTCACGATCCTTACACCGACGCAGTTAATCCTTCATCTCGCCCAAAGTTCCCCCACTATTTATCGATAACTGCGCCCCTCCGTGAGGCGCATCCCGCCCAAGCACATATCTCCGAAAGATACCATGTTACGCCGCAACTCCGACATTGAGCTTCAGCTCCCTGATGCGGGCCCAACGGTGTCTTCCGAACCTTTGAATAATCCAGAACCCGATGTGGAAATGCTATCGGACGAGCCAGCCCTCCCTCTGACGTTGCCCGCCCATCTCGCCGCGCGTTTCTCACGAAAGCCCAGTGTGGTCCGCCGCTCCTCGGCAGCTTCATCTCGCCGGAGCTCGGTTTCATCGCTACACTCCCATCATTCGGGGGTATCGTCCCATGGCTCATCGCCCACCGATCACGTCGCACAACATCTCCGGCGCACGTCCATTATCGAGACCCGGAAGGCCAGGCTCGCGGACCGCGCCTTGCATGCGGAAAAGGTCCGACTTCGTGCCGCCCTGACCAAAGCGGCCAGTCGCAACCTTCAGCACGAGGAACGAGTGTTGGCTGCCCAGCAGACGCGCGAACGGCTTCTCGCGGAGATTACCGCCAAATGCGAGGAAGAAGTCCGTCGCGCGAAGAAGAAGGCTGAAGACAACCGCGAGAAGAAAGCGGCAGAGCACGCGCGTCTGCGATTAGAGATGGCGGAAAAGTTTGCGGAAGCAGAGAAGCGGCGGCTTCTCTATCAGCAGAGTCATCGACGTTCGCGCACGAGCAGTTTGCCTACCACAGAGGAGAAGAAAATGTCTACGGCCATGACCAAGACTCTTACGCAGGATGCAGCTGCGAAGAAGATTCAACGAGTATGGAGGGCGTTTCATTGCAAGATGGTCATGCAAGAGTTCCGAGCCTTGAACCTGAACGTCGACCGCGTCCGGGATATGGTTTTTGAAGACGTTGGCGCTCTCCTCTCGGATGACAACGTCTTGGACACGACGGCCAAGGTCCTCCGTCTCTGCGGGCTCCAGGATATGGAGAGCGGCACTATGGGTGGCAGGGGGGCTGTGCGTACATTTTTGAGCAGCTACCTCATTGTGACCCATCCCGCCGAGGTCCTCAGCGGCGACGGAGAACAGGAGCAAGACCTGATCGCTAAAGCCCGCGAGTTGCTGGCAGCGTTTGAACAGGTCACCCCATTGCTTGCATCTGGGTGCTGCGCACCAGCGGCCGTTTCATCGGATCTGCAGACGCTCTGTGAGGCATACAATGTCTTCTTTTCTGCATTCCACGCATGGAAGACACACGACTCTAGCGTTTTGATTGAAATCATGCTGGCCCAGTTTATCGAGCTGGAACTTATTTGGCAGACGGTCAAAGATGACCGCGCTGGAGGTGTGGCTGAGGACTATCGCCAGGGGATCAGGCAAAACCAAATCCTCCTCCTAGCCAGACTGAAGCGTTTGGCAGGATCAGACCGGGCAATGCAAATGGTCCGGAATGCCTTGAAAAGGGCAAAGCGGGAGAAGAAGCGGACGGCTTCAAAGCAAGCTATCCCGCGATCTGCGGAGGTGGCGCCCGCCTCGACCGAAACGCTGACGGAAAGTGTCGCGTCTCCTATCAGCGAGACTTTCAACAACGTGGATAACCCTGTACTCCGAGAGCTGGACAAGCAGCGAGTGTCCCCACACGAGCGATTCGCGCAACTCCTTACTGCACTCCCGGAAAACCGTGCGCTTGTGCATGAACTCCTTATCAATAAGGAGTACAAGATTGATGAAACCCAATACACCGAGCCACGAAGGCAGATCATGAAGCACATGTGTGACATGATGCGGAAGGATGTGGATGCGGGTCTGGGGACGAGTTGGACTGTAGCCATGGCTACGGTGATACAGGACCGGCTGTTGCGGTTGTTGCGTCCAGGAAATTCCCTCCATGTGCTAATCAGTGAGGTTTTGGACCCAAAGCTGGTGGAAAGCCAATGCAAAGCCGGCGCCTTCTCCTACGATAGTTTCTTCAACTTCATGAACAACATCCTCCCGAAACTCTGTGCGCCCTACCGGGATCCCGTGGTCAAAGCATTTGCTGAAGACACATCCGGAGATGCGATTGACCGCCTGGCTCGACTGATGGGGATCATCGACCTTCTGTCACTGGATCATACGAACTTCATGATCCAAGTGGCGGCTCCGCAGCTGATCCAGGAAGCCCCGGGCTATGAGCAGCGGTCTTTCGAGAGAGGCCTCCAGGACGGGACTATGAGCCTCGGAAAGAGCAGGCGCTTCTGGCGAACGAACCGCAAAATTATTGCGGACGAGATGCGGAAGCGGGACCCGGAGAATGTCAACGGAGAGCCTCAGCCGGCTACGTCCAAGGTGTATGCTCAAGGCCTTGTGGATTTGATCCTGAGTAATGCGGCAGTCTCTGATGAACTGATTCCGGAGACTCTCGAGCTAGACCGGGAGCGGTTGGAAAGACTGCACGCACAAGCGTTCAAGATTGTAGCCACGGCGTCCATTCTCCTGACGGCCAAGAATCTGCTTAAGCGCGATGTGCGGTCGCAATGGAAAGCCGAAGCTGACCGGATCTTGTCGCTCGATTTCAACGACATCCAGCCCGATCGTGTGCAATCAATCCTCGAGTCGACACACCCGATGCCGCCCAGCGCGAGCAACCAACTGGCTGCGACCATCCGGCGGGTGTTGGCGCCGGTTGCGACAGCATGTGCTGCGGCGTCCTCGGTCCGGGCCATGCAGGCCTCTGTGGAGATCCAGACGGAGCTGTCCGCGCAGGAACAGCCTTCGTCGTCTGGAACGAGTGCCGCGGGCGTCGGTGCAACCAGCTTCACGGACCCCGTCGCGCGCCTCATCCTCTCCCGACTGCGTGCGCACGTTCTCTCTCGCATGAGCGCCGCGAGTGCCAGCGAACGCGTGCGGGCAACGACCACTGCAAGTCAAAGCCTGGCGGGCGCGGGTATGCCGGAATTTGTGAGCGAAGTCGGACAACTGACGGAGGAACTAGAGAAGGTCCGCGAGGTGGACTGGCTCTGCCATGGGACGATCTACGAACGAGTCTTGGAAGAAAGCCGTTCTCCCACGCCGGGGGCGTGACTGCTATGAATTCTGTAGATTTTGCTTACTGTGATTTACGAATACATTGTTACTACCTACGATAAACCTGGTGCTGTAGTTGTAGCGTGCTTCCGCGGATTAAAGATTAATGATCCGTTCACGTCATCCGCCGCTATCAGTTCACCCCACCAGATAATTAACTCCCTCCAAACTCCTACACCTGCACCCCCGACAACCCTCAACACCAAACAACATCTCAATTAAAAACTACGGGGGGAAAAACACGGCCGCAAACATGGCCCGAACAACCGCCCACATCACCCTCCTCTCAGACCTCACCCCGCCGTCCCAGGAGCGCACCTGGCTGACGGCGCCGCACCCCACGCTCCCCATCGTCGCGACCTGCAGCTCCGACAAGACGGTGCGCGTGTACTCGCTGAGCAACTTCCGGCTGCTCTCCACAATCACCGGCGGGCACAAGCGCAGCGTGCGTACGTGCGCCTGGAAACCGCACGTGCAGGGCGAGAGCGTGCTCGCGACGGGCAGTTTCGACGCCACCGTGGGCATCTGGCGGCGGTGGGACAGCTACGGGCTGCTATCCTCTGATCACACGACCGCCGCCGCCGCCAGCGAGGATGCCGACTCGGACTCGGACGAGTGGCGGTTCGCGGTGCTGCTGGACGGACACGACAGCGAGGTGAAGAGCGTGTCGTGGTCTGCGTCTGGGATGCTGCTGGCGACATGTGCGCGCGACAAGTCGATCTGGATCTGGGAGGACCTCGACGACGGGGACAACAATTTCGAGACGGTGGCGGTGATGCAGGAGCACGAGGGCGATGTCAAGTGCGTGGCGTGGCATCCGGCCGAGGAGTGTCTGGCCAGCGGCAGCTACGACGATACGATCCGGCTGTGGCGCGAGGATCTGGATGACTGGGGGCAGGTGGCGTGTCTGAAGGGGCATGGGGGGACGGTGTGGTTTGTGGATTGGGAGGGGGTGGAGAATGTGCCGGCAGGTCTGCAAGGCGAGGAAGGGAAGTGGAAGGAGAGTCGCGCGCTGTCTGGGCCGCGGCTGGCGTCGTGCTCGGACGACCGGACGGTGCGCATCTGGCGACGCGTGCCGAAGGAGCAGCTCCAGCAGCAGCAGGCGGGGACGCCGTTCGGGGGCACCGGTATCCCCAGCATCATCCGGCCGACGGGCACGGACGAGACCTGGGAGGAGGAGGCGGTGCTGCCGAAAATGCATGAGCTGCCGGTGTATGCTGTGGCGTGGAGCAAGCGCACGGGTCTGTTGGCGTCGGTGGGAGCTGACGGACGGCTTGTGCTGTACGAGGAGCGGTTTGTGGATGGGTCTGCGCAGGCCATGGACACTGACGGTCCTGCGTCGGCGCCGCTGTCTACGGAGTGGGTGGCTGTTGGCGTCGTGGAGGGCGCGCATGGCATCTACGAGATCAACCACGTTGCGTGGGCCAAGCGTGCGGATCGAGGCCGCGAGGAGGGCAAGGATGAAGAGGTGTTGATTACCACGGCGGACGATGGGAGTGTCAAGGTGTGGACTGTGAGGTGAAGACAGTTGTGTCGATTGGATATGTGTATGCACAAAATATAGAGGCACATACTACGAGTGAAGACCAGATAATGATCATAATCTCTCATGTCTATTGATCCTATTCGCCCAACTACATGCAAATGCTAACGCGGTCAAACCAGATACAAGATACCAAAAGATAAGAAAAGGAACCACTCATGACTGGCCACCTTCCGGTCGAGAACCCTGCCGTTGGTGCTGCTGCTCGTCATCACTATCATCCCCAACCGCATAGTGCTCCCGATCCAGCCCCGGAGAATGGAGATCGTCCAGCTCAGCCTCATCGAAATCCCCCGCCTCCATGTCCGCTCCAGAGCGCTTGCTGTGGAATCGCTCGAGGACCGAGCTTCCGCTCATGTTCTTGTTATAAACACTGCGATACCCGCGGTGGTGCCGCCGGCTGCGCCAGATGAAGAAACCCCAGACGATCACGCCGATGATGACGACGACCAGAACGGCCTCGCCGGACTTGGCGTACGCCTTCCATTCCGCTTCCTTCATCTTTTTCTTCTCTTGTTCTTCAGCAGCGGTGCTGTTCGGATGACCTCCCACCGAGGTCTGGGGCAGCTTCTCCCCATCAATCCGGGAGTCCGCGGGGCTGCCTCCAATGCTGGCAATATCGACCTGCATGAATCGGTCCAGCATATCCCGGCTCTGGCGCGGGAGGTCATACGGGACCATATGGCTGGCGTTGTAGAAGAGCACGTAAGTCAAGTTCCTGGCGTACTGGTAGATTCCCGCTGGTTCGCCCTCGAACGTCCAATCGTGCCGGGGCGCCCACACGCCCGGAGAAGTCTCAAAGCCGGTTCCACCATTCCATTTCATGTTGTTGATGAGCTCTTCTGTACCGACATGGTTGCAGATAAGGTCTTTGTCTCCGCTGAACAGGAGGATGGGAATCCCGGACTCAATCAACCCCGGGAGAAGCTGCACGGAGGGAACTGACTTCTGAGTGCGGAACGTGCTCGACACCGCATTCGAGCACTCCATCCATCCGGATTTCTTTTCGGGGTTGATGTTCAAGGCACTGATCAGCTCGGGTTGCCGGAGATAATAATTCATGTGCGTCAACTCTGGCGGCCAGTTCATGCCACAGGCGGGAGCTTCGTCGCGGAGACGAATGTCGTACGAGTTGATGCATTCGTTCTTAGAGACGTCCATGGTCTTCGTGAGCATCTCACTCAACACCTTTTCGCAATCGTCCAGATGTATCTTATTTTTCCCCGCTTCCAATCTCGACTCGCATACGGATTGTAACACCTCGAGGTTCTTGGCCGTCCGGCTGTCTTTCGTAATAAGGCCTTCTTCGTATGCAAAGGTCAGGTAAGAAGGGTACTGGTCCTTGGGGGAAATCCAGCCATTGCCGATGAGCAGGCCGCGGAGGCTCCACTTTGGCTTCATTTGCGCTTTTTCGTTCCGCTCCTGGATGGCTTTCGCGATATACGGAATGTGCTGTCCGGCGAACGATTCTCCGGCGATATAGATCTATATAAGGTCAGTATAAGACTTGGCGACAGAGAAAGGGTAGGTGGGTGAATCCATACGTCATCACGCTCATACTCGGGGAAGATATCGAACCAATTCTCCAGAAAGGTGATAAAGTGAGCGGCCATCTCATCCATCTCGTGCAAGTATTGGTTCCCGTTGACGTAGCTGAAGCCAGTTCCCACCGGCTGGTCCACGAAGAGGAGGTTGCCGAATTCATCCCACGAGCCCTCGTTATACTCCAGCGTAGAATTGTCCTTCAGCCGGTAGGGGCCGACCTCCATCAACGCACCATCCATAGAGCTACATCCGGGGCCTCCATTCAGCCAGATGACGGTTCGTTGGCGGTTGGCGATATGGCGATTCTGGAAGTGCCAGAAGAACAGGTTTCCGTGGTTCTCGGGGTCTACTTCGATGTGCCTGGGAAGAGTCGCGGTCAGTATACTTGTCGCAGCCGGAACACGCGACCATGGCGTTGAGGACTCACCCAGCATGCATCTTCAACAGGGGCCCCTCCGGGGCGCCAGGTAGTGAGCGGACATAGTAGTCCGCAGCCGACTTTGCAGAAACGAGTAATGGATTCAACGCGAGTAAAGACAGTGTCCAGGACAGGAACGGCAAGGAGGCAGCATCCTTGGCTGTCCGTCGGGCCCCGCGCAACGAGAGGGAAACCATTTCTGGCGGGGAAGAGGGTATTGTAGGGTCGAAACGAGGGAAAGGAGAGTAGAGACAAAGGGGGAGAAGAAAATCGGGTCCTGCAAGGACTGAAACGACACGTTCAAGCTCTCATTGATTATTATAGTATGTCGATCAGGTACCGCTCTGGACCGCCCCGGGGCCGAACACGAAGCGTCAGGGGAGAGCGTCAGACAGCGGATGGACGGTATATAACTAGAAAGTTCGAGTAGAAGATTATGAGAAGGTCACATCCACGGAGACTGGGGAGAAGAAGGGGAAAGACAAGAGGAGCAGGGGATGATTGGAAATGATTACGGAGTCCGAGAAGGCGATGGTGGCTTTCGAGGCCAGGTCGTCAGCTCCGTCTGGTACGGGATACATGACCGGAGTTTTACCGGTAATTACCGATGTATCTGAAAATACCGCACTTCGTGTAATTTTCAACCTCTTATCAGATGGCATACCCACCATCCGCTATAGGAGAGCTCTGGAGATAACCATGGATAGATTCCACATCCAGTCCCAGATCCCTTTACCTTTCTCTACTGAGCAAGTCTGTCATAAGACCAAACCGTCTTTTCGAAGGACTCTTGCTGACAGGTCCAATTCCTTTTCCTGTCCTGCAGAGCTGACGCAGCTGCCAGAGCATGCCCAACACACTTGCCACCACAATGGCCTCGGTTGCTGCGTCCATATCGGGAGGAAGGAGGAGAACGCCCTCGCTGTATGGCAGCGGCAGCGAGACACCTTCCCCGATATGGTGGTATATCGCAAGGACATCATTTTCTGAAGGCTCGCCAGGACCTGCAGGAGCGGCGGACGATTGCGCCTGGGGGATTCGAACAAGGCTGTACCGCAAGCGTCCATGCAGGGTCGGATGAATCTGCCATTCCAGTGATGCATCAGCTTGCCCGGGGATCTGGAAAGCGAAATACGGGTGCTTTAAGACTTTTCTTCGGAACCCATCTTTGATGGTGGTAGGTGGAATGGGATAGGAAAGCGACATGTCGGCATCTTCGGCTGCAGTTGCATTTCCCTGTTGCCGTTTCAGTCTGATCACAGCCGCTTTGTCTTGAGCTGTCTCAATAGTGCTGTTATGCTTCCATCAGCGACTATACTGACTAGAGGGGGAGAGACAGCATACACGTTCGCCTCCACGAGTGACTGACCGGATGATGGGGCCACTGATATCGACTTCAAGCCCGCTGCGTCACTGTCCACGTCGGTGAAGCCCACATTGTACACACATGCCCCACCGTTTGCATGCGGTTTTGGCATTTGCCCCAAGGACAGGATGTACCGGGCTGATCCTATCGCACACTGCCCAACAGCTTCCGTATACTGGGTGCCAAAATCGTAGATAGAGAGATTCGGTGTGCTTCCATCGTGACGGGGAATATATAACGCCCGCGTGAGGTGTGCAGGAGCTGTCGAGCCAATTCCTGGTCTGCGGCTTCGGTCCTCCTGAGCGAGCGCGGAGTGGGTTTCCCAGCCAGTTAAGCCCATCATGCCAACCGGTGAAACTCCTGCTGCTTCACTCATTGTTGTATGACTGGATATCAGGTCAGCCGAAAAAGCTAACAGTTGTCGTGATTGCTGTCCTGAGTGTGAGTGTTCAGTCGGGTAGGAGCAATATATATGATCTGTCCCAATCAGGAGCAAGCCCCTTAGATAATTAGGCCAAGGGCTTTGGCCTCCATCGCTTGTTATCCACAAAGTGCAATGTAACCTTCCCCAATATACCACTAGCCTAATACTGTATAGTGTCAGGCGGCTTTGGCCGGACACGCCCCAGTGGTCCGGTTATATTCACACATGGGGTGCAAGTGAATGACCTCTCCCACATCCCCCACTCTGGAGACAGCGCCCTTTACATAGCCGCGACCAAGGGAATGAGCGAGCTGGTGTCGCTGCTTCTTTCGTACGGTGCGGATCCAAACTTGATTGCGGATGGACCTCGTGCAGATTCTGGTCCACGTTACGGCAAACATCCACCGCACCAGAGCGTGGCCTTCCCAGTCGCACAGAGGAACAGACAAGTCGCCGAGGCGTTACTTCGAAACGGCGCACCGCCGCAATCTGTGTGCCCGAGATACCAAGGACCTGGAACGACCATGAGGAATGGGTACAGCCTCTTCTCCTTGCGGTGCAGAGTGGCGATCTAGAACTCGTGGAGTTGCTTTTGGATTTTGACGCCGATGTCAATGTGCATTGTTCCGAATTCCCCCGTGGCGGACTCGGCAAAATATACTCCCAAGTCTTATTCTGGGCCGTAGAGGAAGCCCACGAAGCGATGGTGAAACTGCTACTAGAACGTGGTGCAGATCCCGAGATGACTGACATGGTGGGACGCCCTCCGCTCTCGTATACTGTTGAATGCGGACATGACACTATTGTCCGCTCACTACTAGATCACGGGGCCAATCCGCACAGGGCAGTGGATGTTAAGGGCAGGAAACTAGTGTCGTATCGACCAATGAAGGAGTCAATCTGGATGCAACTACAAGAGGCAGAAGAGAAATGGACAGGCAGTGTAAGTGCTGACGCTTAGCTATTATGATGTTGCTCTGCGGTGTACTGAGGTTGCAGCACGAGCGTTATCGTTCGTACAGTTTATGGACATACATTGATGGCCCTGATGCTTATAAATTTGGGAGAACATGTAGAGTAGATACTTATGCCTTTGCTGTCTATGCCAATATTCTTCATTATATAATATGTTATACCTTTTATCATTTCCACACCTTACTTTTGATATGTGCACTCGAGTTCGTTCACATAACACAATCTCAGGTAGTTTACAAAATTACCCATTTCACCACTACAGAACAGTACAAGTAAGAATTTTTAAAATTCCAGAACCAGGTCCTTTGCCAGTTCGGAACATCGGCCAATTTGTCGTACACGGACGCATCATGATTCGTATTCGTATTGTTCCTATTCTTGCCTATTAGAGACGTCTATAGATTCCAAGTTCCATTCCAGTTGACAGACAGACCTGGACAGGACTAGGTCACCTCAGAATAGATCGTCAATGCCTTGATCGGCATCCTTCTTGATCAGATCAACCATGCCCTATTTCCATTAGCTTCACACCACTATAGCCCTCGTATACCTCGTCTCGTGCGACTCACCTGGGGCATGATAGGCTGGCCGTCATCTCCCTTGACATAACGGAACGGCATCTCCGTCCGCTCGTGTTCGTTGATCAGGATCTCGGGGTGATCAATGTATTGGATTTTCTCCAAGGGAACTGGGACAGTCAGTCTCCATCATAGGACAGGACAGCATGTCCGTTGACCAACCTTTCTCGTGCACCACCATACGGGTGACGCGCACTGCGGTGTCCGTCGTCATTTGCTTGGGACCCAGTCGGCGACCAGCGTAGCCCTTCTTCCTCAGTTCAGAGGTGCGGTCTGTCAGACAGTGAGTGACTGATTCATACTATGTGAGATGCTTGTTCGAACTCACCGCGTGGAGGGTCATCGCCTATAGATACGAGTCAGCCAAATGAACCAAATCTCGTAGTCGACCACGGTGAGTTTGAACATACCGAGAATCCCACCAAAGAGAAACACCTCGAAGGTGTCGCCGTCCTCGGGGCTCAGTTCGACCTGAGCCGCCGGGTCCAGCAGACAGACCTTGCCCTTCCGGTCGGCAAAGATCTCCTCGACGCTGCGGTGTTCGACCTCGAAGCCTTTCGTGGCCGCGAGGTCCTCGGGCATCTGGAGAGATGTCGGGACCGAGCTGAGGAGGAAGCGGCTGCCGGACGCATGGGCTTCACGGGCGATACAGGCGTATTCCAGGGCGGACCATTTCCCCAGCTCGGGGTCCAGATGTTCCACGACGATAGTCACGGGGTTGGTGGGTTGTTCTGGCATGGCGGTCCAGAAATTAACAATGATAGTAGGTATGCGATGGCGGGGCAGGTAGCCCAATGGCGTGTAGTAAAGGATGGAGTAGAGTGTGTCAACGTGGGTGGTTCCGTGATATTGGACAAGCGAATTTGATATGGAGGGGTGAAAAATTGGATGGATTCAAGTCGGTTGTTCATCACCACCTCCAACTCAGAGCCAAACAGCGCCATCACAGCAATACATCTTCCATCTTATCCTTAATTTGATCTTCCTATAAAAAATGTATATTTTCTAGATTATCTGAATATTTCAATATGAAAGAATATCTATGCCAGTGTAAGGATAACATTCTAGATATACTCTCTTACTTCCATAGCACCCGACATCTCCAATTTTAACATACCCCTTCCCATATCTGCAATAGAATTGACCCATAACCCATCCCTTCCTTCTCTTCTCTGTCCCTCTCGATGATGTATAATCCTGCAGCAAATGCCACAGCGGGCACTAACTATTCCGGCTGTCCAGTTGGCCAATCATCATGGAAAGCCTCTTACTCAGCGACTGCTGACTCATCCCTCCTACTTGACCTCGACTTCATCCAACGTCCTCCAACTTCTCCTCTCTGCTGCCTCGTCCGGAAAAGAAGAACAGAAAGACATTTGATCCGATCTTCTCCTTGACGACAGTCATCTCCCTGTTCATCCCTTCTTGTCTTGGCCGCACTCATCCCAAACGCACCCTCCGATCTGTACGGGTGGTGGGGCGCTCTGACGACACCCTCAAACATCCCCGCCGATTGCCCTTACTGACCTCTTGCAACAACCTACCTAGCCTAGCCTAGCCTAACCTCTTGTCTCTACCTTACACACCACTCTCTTCTCCCCTCTCTTTCTCTATCATCTCTCTCCCAAACTTCCTTAACAATACCCCCTTCAATCAACTATCCCCTTCTGTCGCCCACTATGAATCCCCATCAGCAGAACAAAGTCGACACCAGCGTGCGTTCCCCATCCCACCCTCAAACCATACATCCCAACCATCAAACAACCAGCTAACCACCTAGATACCAGTCTCTGAGCCCAGACGAGCAGCGTCTCCTCCGTCTCTACGGCAAAATGCCCACCAAGAAAGACCTCCTCCAGAACAAGCTAAAGGTACCCCTCCGTCACCCAAACGCCCCCTTCCCCCTCCAACCCATAAACCAGCCTATCGTCCATACTAACATCTCCCAAGGAACGCAAATACTTCGACTCGGGCGACTACGCCCTCAGCAAAGCCGGCAAAGCCTCCGACGTTGGCGTCACCAACATCGGCTCCCAGCACCCCGTGCCCGAGAACATCCCGCACTTGACCGCCACCTCGCCCGGCGCCAACAACCCCGCCGCCGCCAGCAACGGCAGCTCCGTCTCCACCGCCCAGGGCCAGCAGATCCCCGGCAGCATCAGCGGGCATCCCGGGTCGATCGGGTTCCAGAGCCGCAGCCCCGTCAAGGAGGGGAGCTTCCTGCACCGCGGGACGAGCGTCGATGAGACGGAGGGTGCGGACGGTCAGGCGGAGGAGGCGAGTGTGAGTCCGCCGCCGGCGCGGGAGGGTGTTCCTATCCGGCGATAACTACGTCGTGTCAGATTTGAATGTGTCTGTGTTTGTCTGTTTCTGATGTTTCGGTCTTTGTCGGTGGGGTGATTTCAAGAGAGCCTGGCGCTATGGATTCCCGTTCCTCGATGTATTTACGATGCTTTTTTCGTCGCATCTTTTTTATTTGCACTTTTGGTCGTTGGGGTGCGTACGTTTGGAAAAGTCGGAGTTGGCCAGGAATGCCCAAGGCTCGCTCTCCATCTCCCGACTGTTCGCTTCTCTGTTTATATCAACTTGACATATTTCTTCCTCGCCCGCTGATCGGATAGGTACGCTTTCCGCTGTTTGTTTTCATCCTTCAGTTACGTGTGATGCCCACAGTTATACTACTTCGTCCATATATGTTGAATGTTTGGCGATGCAAGGGTGAAAAGCCTACTGTCCTTCACATGATACCAGCAAATTGAATCACGCATACATGCATGCTTTTCTCTCTCAAGTGACCATGCTTATACTGCATCGATAGTGGATCTAGCCACTATAAATTCCATCAACTAACTTGGGTATAGCTATCGTAAAGTACACCAGAAGGCAGACAAGTCAGATAGGCAACAGGAAATGGTTGGGACGAAACGGAAGATCAACGATAGACACGAGGGGTATAATAGGGAAGCAGCAGCAAAAAGGGAAGATGAGGATGGAGGGCGTATCGCCACAGAAGAGGCACGCGTCTAAGGCGTAAGTGCAAATGGCGCCATCTGGCTAGACTAGGTCAGGTTCTAGCAAACTGTTTCCGTCTGATCCCGTCATAGTAGGACCGATGTCTTCCAGCGGGGGACAAGTACGACCCCTTATAAGCCAGAACGCAGTACATGTCGCATTCTGCAACGTCTCCCGCAGAGACTGGGGTCTGAAACAAGAATCTGCTCTGAGGCTATGATCCGATATCTCAGATGCGGGATGGGTACGTCGCCACGTAGGGTCCAAACAGGAGCGCCGAATGATGCTTGAGCTGATCAAAGATCAGATAACAGTTGGTCAACTGGGCCGTAGGTTATGGTGTCGGCACGGTCACGATGTAAGAGCTAGACATCACCAAACACAGGGATGGACGTCGACACTTCGTAGACAAGACCAACTGTTGTTGGAGGCCGATATAAACCAGATCAGTCGGTCTTCCAATGGCCGGCGAGTCCCGAATCCAAATCGTCGTTCTCTCCCAGCCAAAGCTCGACGGCATATAACGCCAGCGTGCAGGCCAAATTGATCCACCGCCAGAGATTTCCACCGCCTCCACCTTGCGTGCTCCACCATTCACCGCTCCCGCCCATCGCTTGGGAGGTGGACGCAAAATGCTGCATCAGAAGACTGGTATAAACGGCGATGAGGATGGAAGGCGAAAAGTAGCTGAGAAAGCCCAGGAACTGGCCAGCTGCATCCGAGTCGTCGAGGGAGGCCTCTTGAGAGAGAGCACGTGCGCCGGACTCGCGCACGGCGGGAATAATCCGGGTCGAAGCATACAGGACGCAGATTCGGTACATGAGCGAGATGAGCACGGACGGGGTCACTGCGCTGAAGACGGCCGTGATCACGTTGAACGCTGCGTGGATGATCGATGGCAGGAGGGACAAGGCGTGCCGGAGAGTTGAGTAAGAATTCATGATGATTGGTGGGAGTGGAGGGAATTCTCCAGACTGTGCGGGCGAGGGGACCTGTTCGATCGGGTGCGATGGGCGGTAATCGGTGAAGATCTGGTAGATGCACAGCACCACGTATGCGAACAGAAGCGAGCTCTCGACCGGGTTCCCCCGACCGCTGCCAATGCCCCAGGCGCACAGGATCACGGCGCAGGTGATCGACACTCCAATCAAGGCGGCATCAACATTGGAAATCTCGGGAAACTGTAGGACGCGCCAAAGGAAGTATACGGCACTGGATATGATCGACGCGGACAGGACGAGAAGACCGATCTGCACCAGATTAGCGTTCGAACCAGACGTGTTCCAAGAGACGGGCACATACCATCCAACTATCACTACGACCGCCGCGATTCACAAGCCAACGCGTGATCTGCCCTGCAGCCTGGATCACCAATAAGCTGCAGAATCCTTCGACGAGCTGGAAAACCGGCGTCGACCATGTCAGGAGCTTATCCCAGTTGCCAATTGTTACGGATTCCACCAAGCCGTCCGGCCCAAACAGCCACTCCTGGATGGACGAGTCCTGTGCGCGCTTCCCGCTGAAGGTGCGTTCGACCCACCCACTCGAGTTATCGGTGTCGATCGAGAAGCGATTTAGCGACCAGATGAGCAGGATCGGGATGATGAGCCACTGGGTCGATCGGATGAGGACGATCAGAGACGAACGGAACCACGATCGGTCGGGTGTGGTGACGCGCAGGAGGGAAAAGAGGAAGTAAAAGGTGGCCAGAGAGAGCGAATAGGCCAGACCGCATGTTTTCCCACCGACATCGAAGGCCAGGGGAATGGACGAAACGGTGACGGTCAGGAAGATGACCGAGGAGAAAACCCGAAAGAGCCACATCGGGCCGGAAGAAGAGGCGCCTGGCCGCAGGCGCGCGTTGCGAGAGAAGTTGTATGGATGAGAAGGGGGAGAAGAAAAGAAAAGAGAAAAGAAAAGGGAGGAAGACGGGAGAGGAGCGAAAGAGAGGAAAAAGTGCCGAAGGAGGAACAACAAACACGACTGGCGTGGGAAGAGGGGGGATAAGTCGTTAAGGGCCACCCATGGAACGATAAGAAAAGAGAAGGAGTTTTCAACGAAGAGAAGCGTGCAAAAGCAAAGTCAGGAAGAGGGAGAAGAGAAGCTTTTGGCGCGGTTGAGGATGAGTTGATCTTATCTCGTGCGCGGCGGGACTGGGAGTCTTCACGTGGCAGTTGCAGGCAGTACAGCCACACCAGGAAATCACACCAATACAATATAGAAATAAAGAAGAAATAGAATGGAATTGTAAGTACCCGGTACGATATTCTTGTTCGAGAAAAGAGAATAGTTCGGATGGAAGTCGAGAGTGCCTCTACTTGGCGGTCAAAGACGCGACAAGCGAGAAGCGGTCAGGGTGAAGAATGACGACAAACCCCTCCAGCGAGGAAGAGCAAAGAGTAAGAATGATGCTATCGAATGGACTCTGGAATCCGCCGCGATAAGGCACCTCAGACCAGTTACCATGGTTGGAGCGTCTTCCAGGTCAGCATTACTCCATATCACATGCTCCCCCAAACCCTCTGATAAAAACCCTACTGCATTCCCGTTTCGGGAAACCCCATCTCTAGCAAGATAACCTCCAGCAACAGACAACCATACAGACCACCAATACATACCTCCCATTGAATGCTCCGATTCCGGCAACTCTTCAAAATGGCCGACGAAGCAATCGCAAAGAAGCTCAAGACCTCTCCCCTCATCGGGACGCACAAGTACGCCCCCCCTCCCCCACCATCGCATCTCCCTCACTAACCTCCCGCAGCGGCCACTTCCACGCCGACGAAGCCCTCGCCGTGTACCTCCTGCGCCAGCTGCCCACATACGCCGCGTCGCCGCTCCTGCGCACGCGCGATCCCGCCCAGCTCGCCACCTGCCACACGGTCGTCGACGTCGGCGGCGAGTATGACGCCGCCTCCAACCGCTACGACCACCACCAGCGCACCTTCGCAACCACCTTCCCGAACCACAACACGAAGCTCTCCTCCGCCGGCCTGGTGTACATGCACTTCGGGCGGGCGATCATCGCCCAGCACACGGGGCTGCCGCTCGACGACCCCGACGTGACCCTGCTGTACGAGAAGCTCTACACGGACTTCATCGAGGCCATCGACGCCAACGACAACGGCGTGTCGGCGTACGACCCGGCCGCGCTGGCCGCGCACGGCATCGAGAAGCGCTTCCGCGACGGCGGCGTGACTATCGCCTCGGTCGTCGGCGACATGAACAACCCCGACCCGACGTGTCCGCCCGGCGAGCCCCAGGACGAGGACAGCCTGTTCGCCCGCGCCAGCACCTTCATCGGCACTATCTTCTCGCGGAAGCTCCACCACGCTGCGACGTCGTGGCTGCCCGCCCGTACCACCGTCGGAAATGCTTACGCCACCCGCCGTGATGTCCACCCCTCCGGCCGCGTCCTCGTCCTCCCCCAGGGCGGTGTCCCCTGGAAGGAGCATCTGTATAACTTCGAGAAGGAGGCGGGCCGTCCCGAGGATGAGGTGTATTATGTGTTGTACCCGGAGAGTGCGGCTGAGGACGCCAAGTGGCGCGTGCAGTGTGTGCCTATGAATGAGGGCAGCTTCGTGTCCCGCAAGCCGCTGCCCGAGTCGTGGCGCGGTGTCCGCGATGCGGACCTCGATGGGGTCATGGCTGCCGAGGCGGAGAAGTCTGGAAAGGATAAGATTCCTGAGGGTGCGGTGTTTGTGCACGCGAGTGGCTTCATTGGTGGCCATAAGACGAGAGAGGGCGCGTTCGCTATGGCTGTCCGTGGACTGGAGCAGTAGTTCATATTGTGCAGTGATGATCCGATAATGCTTGTTCTTTTCCTCATAGGTGTCTTGGTTGGGTCTAAAAGTTTGATGGCATATCTCACTATCTTGTGAATGGTAAATGAAGTCTAGATAGGTACCTTAGATTATTCTATACTCACGATGGTCCAAGGGTGTCGATCTTGATAAGCCTGCGATAAGATACATGATCTACAAGGGTCTCGGCCCTACGACTACAATACCCCCAAGATTGAAACTCATTCAAATATTATCTTGATTGTGTATGAAGGAATGGATTTGTCACTGGTAGATACCTGGCAAGAGGCTCCGTGACGCGAACGTCCATACGACGCCCGAGAGATGAGAGTCAGCACAACAGCACAGAAATTACAAAGTAACACCCGCTCTCCGAACTCAAGCTTCTAGATCCCAAACGCAGTAAGGAAATGCTAGAAAGCAGGACGAAAGACGGCTTGGATGGTCAAGTGGGTAGCGTAGAATTGCAATGGAGTATTGCCATAGACGATGACGCATCTCTAGGCCTCCTCCTTGTTCTTCTTCTTGGACTTCTTACCCGAGGCCGGTTGTTGCGTCTGGCCATGCTTCTTCTGGTGGACGATCAGACGTGTCCAGCACTCGTCCTTGTCCCACTCGAAGCCAGCGAGGTACGGGTTCTCCAGCTCATCATCGGCCTTTATCAATCAGTATCATTCACCAATAAAAATCAATACAGGGTATGAGCGAACCTTCTTCTTGAACTGCTTGTAGATAGCGTCCAGCGCATCCTTCACCGTGACGCCCTTCATGTTGCGAGCCGTCACTTCCAAACCAAGCGGGAAATGCAGGTCAATCTTCTTGACCGGGGGGTTGACCAGGTACATCTTCAGGATGTCTTTGTCCTCGATTGTCGATGGAGAGGTGTTCAGCTTCCTGGTGCCGTGAGCTCCGGACTCATCATTAGGATGGATGAGTGGTTGCAGAACTCACCACCCAGTCTTTTGCGTTTCGATCGGTAGCGTCAATTCGATCTTCTTCTCCTCTACGGAAAGGGTTCAGCCTGATTCCATAGACTCATCCCATGTGGTCATGCCGTCTACGCAGACACGACATCTGATGAGCTGGAGCATCAACTTACCAAGTTCCTTGATGTTGTACACCCCCTCCGCGGAGCCACGACGGGACTTCTTCTCCTTCTCATCCTTTATCGACAGGCCAGCAACGGCGGAGTCGACCTTTGTGAGTTCGGCTGACATGGTTGGGAGTTGACTAGCAGAGGTGGTTGTGTTGTAGGCTGGTGAGAAGTGATGATGTGTTAGAGTTGTACGAGGATGATGGGTAGTAGACAACGAGCAACACCGAAAGATCAGGTGAGAGAGTATTACAATAGCAAGCGAGGTAGTATGTATAGGCATATGAAGAGGGCACGGGACTGCAGGAACAGAGACAACTTACCAGACTGTTGGAGATGGACAGTGAGCTTGTGGTTGAGATCCGGATGATGGGATAGGATAGGATAGGAAGAGAAGAAAGGGGAAGAGGGGGAGAGGAGAAGGGGGGAAGGGGAAGAAGAAGAAGGAAAACGGAGAGAGGGCGAGAGGGGGAGGAAGAGGAGGTGCCAGAAGGAGGGAGGGCAGGTGATCTGACTGGATGGTGCATCGTCCCCCCCATGTACCGTACGTATCATCATCCATCCATCCTCACTCTGAGCGGGGTTGTCTCTCCGAAAAGAGAGTCGCATGCTCGATCATGGAACATGATTTGCCTCCGTCGCGGGCTGGTCTGGAAGCTTCTGCTGGTACGAGCGTCTACTGGTCTGTATACAAGCCCCTGGTGGAGGCTGAGGCATCGGAGATCCTTCTTTAGGCAAGATTAAAGTCTCGACGACGTCAAGAGTACTCTAGGGTAATCTCTAGGCGAGTAAACTGAGGTTCATTCAGCTTTGTCTTCCCCGTATGGAGAGAGAGACAAAGACTAGCATGGATGATTGCCTATGATGTATGCATGTATGGGATCTCCGCATCAGAACACTGGAACATCAGTCCACGTCGGCGCCCCATCAGTCAGTCGATCGTTTCACTTCCCACCCCCATGTCGATCAACCCACCCTCGCAAGATGCAGCTTGACATTCCGTTAAAATGGCCCCTTGCCTTGGATCACCCCATGTCCCCCAAAGATGCCGGGAGGACCGGATCACACGAGTAGCCTGACGTCGTCGACAGCTCGGACGGATGGTCCACTAGGCCTGCACCCCGCATTTCCGTCAGCTCCACTTCGGGCCACTTAGTCCGGTACTTTAAACCCTTTCTCTCTCTCTCTCATTCTCTTCTTCTGATGCTACCTCCCATTCCGCTCAATCGGATTGTCCCATTTCGGTGGAGTCGCGCTTTTCAGAGGCATCTCCATTACGTCGGTTAAGCTGGGAGACGGTACGGAGGAGACTAACCACCGTCGATCGCAGAAAGGAGCCAGTTGCAACATGACCTCACGTGCCCATTGACTTTCCTCCCCGATTGGTTGTCACTACCAGGGTTCATCGATGAATCACTCGAAGGCCCATCGCCAAGCCTAGTGACCTTATCTACAATCTGGATAGACATCTATCTAGAGGAATAATGCAATGAGATCTCCCATTTCTGTAGTTATACAAGAGCAAATCGGTGGACGCTAGCAAAGAAAATCCGTAATGAAGAAATCTTGGTCAATCATCTATCCTCTACTTGTGTCACAACCCTGGATCCAGTTGCCGAACCCAGAGAAGTTTACGACGAGCAACTCCTCAATGCCCCAGCCAACTCTATACAAGCCACCACCCATACCATCCCTTCCCAGTCCCAACATGGCATGCTTCCTGTGATTTTATGGCCTGCAGCCCTTTAGAATCCTCGTCTCCTCACCAGCAAAAACAAACCCTGTAAATAACTGTCTATCCAATGCACTCACACGTTATGCGTCCAGACACGTCATAGTGGCTTGAGAACTTTGGAGCAACAAAATAGGCACCCTCGTTCGTATTCCTTCTGGTGAGGGAACGTATGTATCTCCCTGCAGACAGCTCTCCGAATAAGACTGCCTATGCCAGAATAGCATTAGGGTACCGATCGCAGATTCTTGTCACATGGTATCATCTCGCAGCTGTAATTCAGGGAGATGGGGCGCTGTCTAGGCCCAGCCTCCTTACCTGATTTTTGGGATAAGGTACTCTGCAGGTATAGGTATGGTCTAGAATGACCCCCGGCGGACATACTTCCAAGCCCCGCAACAACTGTTGCCTGTGTCGAAGGTCATTCAAGACCTCTATGCCATTCGAGGATTATTAGCCGTCTGCAGAAATAAGGGGCCTTCTATTTTTCGAGCCTTTGGATATTTTCCCAGGGATCTGGATGGACATCATACTGGATTCTCTCTAGCAAAGAGTCATGTCCCTAGAAAACCCCTGGATGATTGGAGTCGTTGATTCATCTCGGTTTACGCCATGTACATTACGTTGGCTTTGGTCTAGATCTTTGGCTCGGTATATGTATTCTGTTGAACATACTCCACAATTATACATTCTATCCAACTTTTCGTATGAGCCATCTGGACAATAGCTCTGAAAACATGCGTGCTCTTGGATTAGATACAATAGACATGACCTATCGTACCTCGGATCTAATGCTCAAACGACAACAATACATACCTGGGTGTCCTAAGATATTAGGTATTTGGGTCTGGAACAGGATATACTGTTGAATTGGTTAAATTGTAGGCCTGCAGAAGATGAGACACTGGACAATATCTAGTGCCATGACTAGACCTGATAAACACTGGCAAGCCTACCATGTACAGTGATTGAGATGCTTGATTTTAATTGTCCCTCTAGAATCAATTTAAGATCAGTTTTCATATCTAATCGGCTCGCATAGCTCAGTTGGTAGAGCGCGTGACTAGTAATCACGAGGTCCTCGGTTCAAGTCCGAGTGTGAGCATTTCATTCATTCGGTTTTATTTTTTTTTCCTTCTCTTTTTTGTCACTTTATTCTATGACTATCGTATCGTCTAAACCGAGCAAGATAAAGTGCGAAAAAAGACTGTGAGACTGCAGCTGCAGGTGTTTGCACAGTTTGCAGGCGGTGAGCTGGGAAAGATTCTGCCGGCGACGGACCACAGCCTTACCTTTCCTCCTTGATTATTTGTGATGTCGAAGCGCGCGCCGTTCCTTTCCTTTCCACCTTTTTCAATTAATTCTTCTTAGCTGTCTCTCCTCATCCTCACCAGACCATCCATTGACATCGCCCGCGTCCGTCTTCCACTGCGCGCCCCTCGCGTCTTAATACCCAGCTCTCGTCCGCGGCCGGTGAAAAAGCAAAGCTTCTCTAATGTCGCTCTTCGGTTCTGTCGGCGCAGCGGCGACGACAGCGAATCAAACCAACACCACCGGTGATATTTCCAAAGATGTCGCGCTGAATTCGCCCCCGGAAGACAGCATCTCGGATCTGCGGTTCTCCCCCGCCAGCGAACACCTCGCCGTCGCCTCGTGGGACAAGAAAGTCCGCATCTATGAGATCAACGAACAGGGCCAGAGCGAAGGGAAAGCTCTGTTCGAGCATGAAGCCCCGGTGTTGAACTGCTGCTGGTCACCAGTGAGTACTCCCGCATTGGAAGGAAGCTTCTCCCCTCCGTTGTGCTAACATCGCTCCGCCGCACAGGATGGAACAAAGGTCGTCGGAGCTGGCGCTGATAAAGCCGCCCGCATGCTCGACCTCGCCGCCAACGCTACCACGCCCGTCCAGGTTGCCGCCCACGACGCCCCCATCCGATGCTGCCACATGATCCCGAACCCGGCGGGGAACAGCCCGCTGCTGGTGACGGGGTCGTGGGACAAGACGGTCAAGTACTGGGATCTCCGGCAGTCGACGCCGATCGCGACGCTCGAGTGCCAGGAGCGCGTGTACACGATGGACGTCAAGAACAAGCTGCTCGTGATCGGCACGGCGGACCGCTACATCAACATCGTCAACCTCGACAACCCCACGAAATTCTACAAGACCATGCAGTCCCCGCTCAAGTGGCAGACGCGGGTCGTCAGCTGCTTCACCGACGCCACCGGCTTCGCCGTCGGCAGCATCGAGGGCCGCTGCGCCATCCAGTACGTCGAGGACAAGGACTCCAGCTCCAACTTCTCCTTCAAGTGCCACCGCGAAACGCCCCCCGGCCAGCGCGACGTCAGCAACATCTACTCCGTCAACGCCATCTCCTTCCACCCCGTCCACGGCACCTTCTCCACCGCCGGCTCTGACGGCGGTTTCCACCTCTGGGACAAGGACGCCAAGCACAGACTCAAGGGCTACCCCAACGTCGGCGGCCCCATCACCGCCACCGCCTTCAACCGCACCGGAAACATCTTCGCCTACTCGGTCTGCTACGACTGGAGCAAGGGCTACTCCGCCAACACGCCGCAGCTCCCCAACAAGGTCATGCTACATCCCGTCGCGCCAGAAGAGGTGAAGCCTCGCCCGGGCACCCGGAAGCGGTAGAGCAGTCACAGAGGAGTTTACATCGGCGCAGTCGGGGTTTGGTGTGGCCATGGGGCCAGGACAGGCTTATTGATGTCCGGGATGTTGGAAACAGATGTTTATAATATGACGAAAATCCAACAACCTGCCGACCTTCTCGGGTCTTGGCTTGGGTTCACTACTATACTTATTGCCTGTCCTTTTCATGTATGTCTGGGAATGCATGTGAGCGTATCAATTCAGTTACCGTATTCATTCAAGTCGATGTGACTGTTGGTCGACATTAGAATGGACCAAGCCAAAGATAGGCAATCCTACTATACTGGGTAGTTTGTACCATGCATTCATTGTATTCGATACCATGTGTAGCTAAGTTAGTACTGGTCAACTGCACCATCTACTCCGTAGGTAGGTACCAAAAAGTCAATCATATGATCGTTTCGCCAACATCATCGTCATCATATCTCATGCGAACCTTCCGACACCATAACAACCCAAAAACGGCACGACAAAAGAAATAATCTATCACACGGCACGGGGATATATTCGTCTTAAGGCTTCTTTGTATAAAGACGCGCGGGTGGCTCAGGAAGATGGCAGAGTGACCTGGGCCACGCCGTCGGCGACGTTGTTGACAGCCTCGTCGGGCTTTGCGTCGGCGCCGCCCTTGGCGGTAGCCTCGACGGGGGCGGGAGCCTTCTTGGCCTTCTTCTCCTTCTTCTTTTCCTTGGCGGCCTTCTTCTTCGCGGCCTCTTCTTCCTTCTTCTGGCGCTCGGCTTGCGACCCGCCGAACAGCTCGCGCCACTCGTCGGCCTTCTTGCCGTCGATGCGCGAGAACAGGTACTTGGCCTTGCCGACCTTGTGGCCCGGCTTCAGGGCGGTGGGCTTCCAGCCGTCCTTGATGTCGTCGAGGGACGGGATGAGGGCGAAGGGCGCGTTGAGCTGCTCGTTGATGGACTTGGAGGTGGCGGGGAGGTAGGGGTAGAAGACGCTGGCGAGGAGGTAGATGAGGTTGAGCACGGTGCCGACGACGGCGGCGGCGCGCTCCGGCTCGTTGGCGATCAGCGCGTTGTCCAGCCGGTTGGCCTGGATGAGTCCGTTGCCGGCCTCGGCGAGCTTCATCGCGGTGGCGACACCGGCGCGGAGGTGCACGCCCTCCATCTCTTCGATGTACTGGCGGAGGAGGCCGGTGATCTCATCGAGGTTGGGCTGGAAGCTCTCGGGGACGGTGAACTCGGGGATGGTCGAGTCGTACTGCGCGGCCATGAGCTTGATGATGCGGTTGACGAGGTTGCCCAGCTTGGCGAGCAGCTCGCTGTTGTTGCTGTCGACGAACGAGCGCCACTCGAACTGCGTGTCGCCCGTCTCCGGCCGGTTCTTCAGCAGGAAGTACCGCCACACGTCGGCGGGGACGCCCGTCTGCTTTGCGTTGTTGCCGAACACGCCGATGCCGCGCGACTTGCTGAACTTGCCGCCCTCGTAGTTGAGGTACTCGGTCGTGCTGAGGTGGTGCAGCATGGTCCACTTGTCGTTTGAGCCCAGCTGGCAGCCGGGGAAGATGACACTGTGGAACGGCACGTTGTCCTTGCCCAGGAACTGGTACAGCTGGACATTCTCGGGGTTGCGCCACCAGAGCTCCCAGTCGTCGGTGTAGTTGGCGGTGATGGAGGGGTATCCGATGCAGGCCTCGAACCACACGTAGAGCACCTTGTTCTCGAATCCCGGGAGCGGCACGGGCACACCCCACTTCAGATCGCGCGTAATGCCACGGTCCTTCAGACCCTCCTTCAGCCACGACTCGGTAATGACGCGCGAGTTCTTGGGCCAGTCTCCCTTCTCGATGGAGGCGTGGACCCACTTCTCGATATCGGGCTGCAGCTTGTCGAGGAGGAGATGGATGTGTTTCGTCTCGCGGGGGACGGGGGTGGCACCGTCAAGCTTGCAGCGGGGCTTGATGAGTTCGAACGGGTCGAGGAGGTGGCCGCACTTGTCGCACTGGTCACCACGGGCGTCGTCGTAATGGCATTTGGGACACTCGCCCTCCACAAACCGATCGGCCAAGAACGAACCGTGAGTCTCGCAGAAGGGCTGTTCGGCGGACTTCTCGGCCAAGTAGCCGTTGTCATACAGCCGTTTGAAGAGGGACTGCGAGATCTCAGTGTGTTTTGGTGTCGGGGTGCGTCCAAAGTGATCGAATCCAATCTCGAACCACTCGTAGACTTCCTGATGGATCTTATTGTACTTGGCGCACAGCTCCTCGGGCGATACCTTCTCCTCCAGCGCCTTGGTCTCCGTCGCGGTACCGTATTCGTCCGTTCCGCAGATGTAGAGGGTGCGATGTCCGCAGGCCTTATGGAATCTGGCATTGGGTTAGACCAGAAGCAAAGATGGGGTGGATGACGGGTCTGGGATGACTGTACCTGGCGAAAACATCGGCACTCAGCACGGAGCCGACAATGTTACCCAAGTGAGGGACATTGTTGACGTAAGGCAGGGCACTTGTGACGAGGATGTTGCGCTCGCCCTCCTTGGGCAGGATTTTCTGTTCTGAAGCCATGATGGTGGGAGGTGATGGCGGGGTTTCTGGAGGGGCAGAGAAAATGATGGGGAAGTTTTTTGGAAGGCGGCGGATGATTCAGCGTGATGGATCCACCGTTTTTATAGTACAACCAGCTCTTTGAAAGAATCTATATTGCCTTACTTTCTTATGTTGCTGGGTTATATCCTATTTAATACAGATCAGATATTGAAATGAGGCTGGAGAGTTGGTCCTTTGTTCCATCTCAAGAATTGTGTATGACTCATATCGGCGGACTGCGATATCGGATGATTAATCTATGTATACAACTCTCCCAATAAGCATAAGCAAATGTACAGATGATAGCTCATATGCACACTGGCTACATTTATGACATTTAGCTCTATCCTGGTATCTGGAGTACTGGGAGCTTCCACTGTGCTCCTGCTTTTGTAGGAGCTATGCCTTGAGTCTTAAACCATTAGACGCAGTTCAACCAACTGGCCATGCTAAATTCACAATTCACCACAGCCTCATGCCTAAATGGACACATGAAAGGTACCTTCAAGGCAAAGTACCATCTCGAGATTAGACTCGATTAACCATGCCCGAAGAGATTGCAGGTGGGCTTAAGGCATTGTCCATGCCGCTTCCTACTCCTATGCAGTCAGACAGAGGCCCTCACTCACAAAGTGACAAAAAAGAAAGAAACAATATAAAAACATACAACAGCAGGGATTCGCTGGTGGTCACCCACCCAACTACTAACCTGCCGGCGTGTGGCTTAAGTACGGCTGAGCGGACGGGAAGCCCTGTTTTCCACACCCTATGGTCGTATGTGCTAGGTTTCTTCAGAGTAGGAATATTCTAGAGAGCGCCGCCTCTCGGGAGTGGCATCGAGCCAGCGCTCCGGTGCGAGTATCTCTGGATTGGGGAATATCTGGCTATTTCGGTGGAGTGCCGTGGCAGCGGCGGATACTGTTGTCTGGAGGAGTCTGTTGTTAGTAAAAGCGCTGTGTTGACCTCATGTGCCATACCTTGGCGGTGTATATATATACGCCTTCAACGACACTCCCTTCCCCTGAGATATTGCAACGGATCCAAATTACGAACGCCTTGGAGCAGCATCTCTTCTGGTGAATTGGGGTCTCGAACATGGCAGACATGAAAATGTCCAGGTCGTCCTAGAGAGCACCAAAAACGCATGGCCGTTCTATGAGAAACTGGGCTTCCGGGGTGAACAATCGATCTCGATGACTCTGGAGGGGGTTTGGAGACGGCGATGCATCAGTTCTCTACGAGGAGAGGTGCTATCTGTTCAGGCCGCACACGCAGCTCATTCAAACTGTAGATCCTGGGGTAAAAACATGCAAATGCGTCTTCTATCGATACCGCAACAGCTCCTTAGCACCAGCCATACTTCTCATTCCCAGCCCACTCCACCTCGTCCTCCAGGCCACTCCCTCCTCCATACCATCGGAGACTGCAGATTTCGTCCTCCTCGCGGTCTTGGTGTCGGTACTCAATTCCCGTCCGCTTCACCATCTCCTGCACCGCGGTAGACGGCCCCCAGAATTTCACGGAATGTAGTCCCCATTGAGCGGCCTCAGCTTGTGCAGCCCAAAGAACCGCTCGCAGGGCCTCCACCTGCAAGTCCGACTCCCAGAGAACCTCGTTCTCAATGACCAGTCGCGAGATGTGCAACGTGTTCATGGAAGCTGTTTCACTCGGGGGTTCGTAAAAACGGTGCGTCCAGACAGCCCAAACCCGATGTCCATCCGGTCCGAAGATGGCGCGTTTTGACATGAGGCTTTCGTTGAAACAGTGTTTCACTCGCGAACTCTTCCTTGCTATGGTGCCAAGGCATGTGTTCGTAATCAGGGACGATCATCAGCCGGGCTTTCCTGGATGGAGCGCACAGTGCCTTTCGAGCCAGAACCTCATCGAGCTCGCAAAGCTGCTTCATGAGTCGTGAGGCATACCCTTGACCGCGGAATCTACATCGGTGAATACGCGACGCTATGTGTGATCGCCTCGGCCACGTTGCCCTCCGGGTCACTAATCCACGAGCGCTTTCGGAACGTTTCGCAAGATGCTAGGAGAGGTCGCTGGTCTGGAGGGAGATTCTTGTCCACCGAAACCCAATGGCTCATCCCTCCATTCGTGGCGAGTGGCACGGTCATCAGGTCCCCAGCCTCTTTGACATAAATATCCACGGAGAGGGCGCCTTTCCAGGCGTCCGAGATCAGGCTCCATATTGCCATTTTCCCGCCATCGGTAGGATGGGCGAGGTGGAGCGATGGGGATCGTGCGTCCGGTAGGGGGTGAGTCGTCCATTGAGCTCATGTTGGCGTATTACAGTCAATGCGTGTTGCCGCCCGTTGAATGAGGTGATAACAGAAAACTTGGACCAGGCTGCTGCCACATATATAACTAGGTGCTGAATGTCGTGTTCAGCCCATTGTTCCGGATTACACACGTTACCTACCTAGTACTAGGTAGGTAGATGGTTTCTGGGCCCGACAACCAGCACAAAGAACTCCCCCTTCCGTCCCTCTCGGGTAAACATACAGCCCCAGCGGACCAGGTGAAGCTATTCCCGTCTCACTTCTTTCAGTAAACGCTGTTATCCACCTGCCCGACAGACGTGCACGCCCGTGTAACCCTGTCAAACTACGAGAATAGCCATACATATTTACACTTTACATACCACTCGGAGTAAGTAGAAAGGCCGTTTATTCCCTATCCCCTTAGTTCGAACCTGCAAATATACCTTGTAAGCCTTTCAGGGTAGCGGCCTCCTTAGTATACAAAGCAGTCCCTAGAGCTCTATCCTCTAGACCGTCTATACAGCAGCAAACGCAATAGACACAGCCACTGTTTCAGTCCCTAAGACAACCAACGGAGTGTAGGCAAGCCAGAACACTTCCACTGCGTTCCAGCACCCCTGGGAGGGAGATGTCAAACTACATGAATAGCCATATATCTAAGCGGGTTACCCAATTTTGGTAGCGGAATGGTCATTTTGGTTGACAACCCTTATCCACAGACCGTCCCCCATCACCCAGTTATCTCCGTCTAGTATACTAGGCAAGTATACGATCTCGATTATACCTCGGAAGATGGACCCAATCTCCGCCATCGGGCTCCTAGCTTCGATATCGACCCTCATCCAGGCCAGCAAGGGGGCCTTGGACCTGCTCGGAAGTTCCAAAGAGGCAGAGCAAGACCTCGCCAACCTTGCCATAGATCTCGGCCAGTTTGACGAAGCTCTGAGGGGATTTGAACGTGTCTTCCGCAGCCGTCAAACTAAGCACCATGTCTCCGGCGATGTTCTTCGAAAGGCGATCAACGACGGAAATGCTACACTGGCAGAAGTAGAGAAGCGCCTCACCCAGGTCTATAAGTCCGAACCCCCCACACTCCGGCGAGTTCGCTTTCTTTAACACAAGTCGCGGTTTGCAGCGCTCGGTGCTCGAATCCAAACCCAGTCCTCGCAGCTGCATGCGTTTATATCTCTGGTGCACGCGTGGGTGAAACCCTACCCTTCTTTCCCTTCGAATCTCTTTTATGCGGGGAATACTGACCTGCAATTCTTGAAATAGAGAAACTTTTCTTACCACGTGTAACCAAAATCTACGGCTGCTCGAGGCCTGCGCGGCAGTTGTCGACAAAATCGGGACTGGGGTTGTACCACCAGACGATGCGACACTATCGCCCGCACTCTGCAAGACGCAGTCCCGGAGCTCGTGCTCCAACGAGGCGCTTTCTTTCAGTGGTGCAAAGTTAGCGGTCGACTCGGCGTCCTCTCGAGAAGCTTCCGTGGCATCCTCAGCCTCCAGCGTTACTTCCACAACACTTTCCCATGACCACCAAAGGTGCAGCAGTGACTCTCAAGCGAGCGACCTACGGTCTGCTGTTAGTGCAAGATCTGGGTTACTCGTTATTCGTCGAGCATGTAGGCATGATTGCTACTGCAAATGCCATCAACATGATGTCGCGGAGTCAAAGAGCGGATTCTCACGGCTCAACGCCCGGATATTTCACCACAGTAGCCAGCTGAAGAGCGAGTGTTCCGATCCTACCTGTGCAGGAGCGGCTATGCAGAAGCCCATCCCCATTTCGTCCTTTAAGAGGGCCATGTTGCATCTGATGACGTCAAACAGTATCAAGATTCGGTATCGCTTGAATACCTATCGCATGGTCCCCGTGGGGTCCAACGCGATGCGGTACGTCAAGCACGGGAATTTGTCCAAGTTGAAGGCGGCTATTCAATCAGGTGAGGCGACGCCTTGGGATACGGCGAGCGACGGATGGTCGCTTCTACACGTATGTCCATGGCGTTCTCTGCGGTGGTACCCAACGCTAACCATGCCTTGTTGTGTAGACTGCAGCATACGCACGACAGCTAGAGACCGTCCAATATCTAGTTGAACTGGGAGGAGACACTGGTGCGTCTGATTTGGGGACAAGGTATCTATTATATTCCATTACCAGTAGTTCATCGAGCCACTATACAAATCGCTCCAAGCTAATGTCATTAGAAAACCCGTTGATCTAGCATTCCTCAAATCTATTGGGCCAGACGCCACGCAAGCCGAGAAAGACCTTGTCGATGTCTTTTCCAAAGAAGATGATTACATCGACGACTACGAATTTACCCCCATTCACATCGCCGTCTTTGGTCTGTATGAACACTCCGACCCGGAACGGCCTACTCTCCAACGACTAATAGACTTCGTTGACAACGCGAACGACGCACCCCCCGACACAAACTGGGCGGCCTGGAAAACGAAATATCACCACCGATCCCCGTTATACGTGTCAATAATCGAGCAATACCGGGCCTCCGCAGCCGAAACCGGCAACACGAGCAGAGCGATTCATAATCTCATCGATCAAAAGGACCGCAAGTTCCATTGGACACCGCTTCACTCGGCCAGCGTGACTGGGCAGGCCCAGAAAATGAAGATTCTTGTTCAAAACGGTGCTGATCCGTTTATCCAGTCAAATCTGAGTTTCAATATCATCCATGCGGCCGTTGAGTCAAATGCATGCGAGAGTTTACGCTATGCACTGGAAATCTCTAAACACCATCCAGAGCAGCTCAATCTCAACCAGGCCAATATCTGGGGTGAAACACCGCTTATCATAGCCGCGCAGGGCTGTCGGGTTGGCTGCGTGAAACTACTCCTGGACGCCGGGGCTGATAGGAATGTTCGACAAGAGAACCAACAGGTTGCCCTGCACTATGCAGGGCTGTCTGGCAGGGCAGAGCGAAGGAGAGAGACCGCCGCACTGCTTTGCAATCAGAATGGGACCGAGCTTGAAATTGACGCGCAGGATGAGGATGGAAGGCCACCTATCTTTGACTTTTTGGACGATCCGGAGTGTTTTAAAATCCTCATCAAACATGGCGCAAGACTGGACTAGTGTGATACCGCTGGTAATAGTCTCTTTCATCATGCTTGTATGCAGGGGGAGGTGGACTCACTGAAGACTTTGCAACAGCTATCAAGCAACGCAAAGGATATCATCCGGCATAAGAACCTTGCGGGCAATACAGCACTGATCGAAGCACTACGGCATACTAATGTCGGCTGTGCGATGGTGCTCCTGACGCTGCCAAGACGTTGGAGACATGGTGGGCCAAGACGCATGGGCCGCCGTTCACTATGCGGCAAAACTGGGTGATGCTGGATTGTTACAAGCAGTGATGGAACACCCGGGTTTCGTCCGCGGGTTGAGGACGGGAGATGGCAAGACGGCGAGGGTAGTGGCTATGGAGGCCGGGAATTGGCGGGGAGAGACGAAACAGTTGTTGAATACCTTTAACACAACAGTATGATGGGTGAACCATCACATACCCACGACGTGCTTCAGAAATGGCTCCCAGGATACTTATCAAACCAGGGCGTTCCGTATTGCCTGAGCCTAGTTGGTCATGGCCAAAAGTGGAGGACCACCCTTGTATTTAAGAATGTTCAAGATTCGCCATAGGAACGTCGTAATCAACCTCTTCTTTTTGGAGCTACTCTGTATGGCTAGCCCCCAAATCCTCAGCACCTTGGGTCCATGATCAGCCAGCTGGTAGTAGAGTGTTGGCGCTATATACCGTAGATCAAGAGCTTCAAAGGCACCTTGGACGTAACTGTGAGACGTAAATCAGAATCATTCAAACAGATCATTGCTATGCAGATCTGGAGAGACTCGGGGCACTAGTGCCAATCCTTCTGAAGGACCTCAATCGCTTCCTCGCACCTTGACGTGGTGCATGCAAGAGGTACACAATAGTTATGTTCTATATAGTTCCTATCATAGAACCCTTAAGTACATACGACCATAGGGTGTGGAAAACAGGGCTTCCCGTCCGCTCAGCCGTACTTAAGCCACACGCCGGCAGGTTAGTAGTTGGGTGGGTGACCACCAGCGAATCCCTGCTGTTGTATGTTTTTCTTTTTTCTTCTTTTTTTTTTTTTTTTTTTTTTTTGTTGTGACGATGGGGGATGCACTTGAGAAATACGATGTCATCAATCAATGTACTAGGTAACTATTAATCCACCAACTACAGGTGCCTCTTCAACACCCTCTGCCTATTCGTGCTCAGCCCTAGACCTGAAGTGACTTGCTCGTTCCTACTATGCGTGCACCCTATCAATTCTACTAAGATAATAGCGTTGAAGGCCCCGAGAGAGTAGTGAAGAGTAGCTACTTTCCCTGTTCTTCTTACTATTTTTTTTAAATGAGGATCAGTTGCGGCCGTCGCAGGCAACCCGCTTTACAGCGCCTCAAGTGTCGCTCCAAGACTCTCAGCAGCGCTTGGAATTTATAGTGCAACGAAACGAGGAAGAGCACAAGCCACTGGGCGAGGAGCTAAATTACAGTCAAAGCAAAGACAAGGAGATATGACTTGAGGATGCGATGTGAAGTCCGATCCTTGTCAGGGACCTAAACGAGACCGAGTTTCTCTTCGCTCCAGGAAACCCAACTCTCAACGTGCCTTAGAACGTCGCCGAGTTCGCCTGAGCGTATTTCGAAATACTCCTTGTGTCTTTTTCCACAGCCGCACAACTCGTCATATTTAAACCGTTCTAGTGTCTTGTGAATCAATTTCTCCACCTGGTCACAATTCCGGATTTGATGATGAGAGTCTCGCTTCGACTTTGGTTGTGGATAGGATGCGATCAACTGAAGCCGAGCGCCGGGATAGCAGCCTCTTGAGTGAGTGGTCGAGCGCTCTTTGATGTCGGATGTACGCCCAATTTTGATTATTCCCTTCTCCAGACTTTGCTGTTTCTCGAATCTAACCTTACATACGTAAATGATTCCGCGTTTTGTATCTGCCGGCCGCACCATTATTTGGGTCAGGGGCCAATGCAGAGATCCATCGATCCCTGGGGGTATCTCTTTCCTCGGAGTCTCGCAGAATACCTTATGAGGGTCTTCTGGAATGCTCACTGCAGATACTCTCGGTTTCCGAGAACGAGGTGGTGGTGGTGGTGGTGGTGATGGTGTTGTCTCCACAGTCGATTTTGACCAGCCCGTTTCTCCTGAAGCGGGCTCCAGACGCGCACTGCGCTGCCCAATATGGAGTTCAAGCTTTGAAACTCCGTCATCCCAAATGAGAGACATATTGGGTGTTCCCTCGTTGATGGGACGGCTATTCCCCTTGGGAGTCGTCGGAGTCGTCATCACTTGTAGCGAGTCGTTTTCCAGACCCAGCCTTTCAATTCCAGAGATCAGGTCCCCGACATTTGATGTGTGGTTGACCCCAGTAGGCGAATCGTTGGTCGATGCATCTTCATCGGCCAGGATTATAACGTCGGATTTTCCGTGTTGCCAACAGAGACGGCTGCCAGGTCCTGTGTTGCGTCTACAGCGATTGTCTTCTTTGGTCATCGCAAGACAACGCATGTTCAGCTACAGGGTGATTGGACGGTTGCGGCATGCGCGTATGTAGGAGAATGATTGAGTCTATTGGCAAGCACAAGGGAGGTTGTGTGTCAACAGCCGACCGAAAGTGTAGAATCTGCTGAAGAAATAAAACAACACAGGGGAAGGAAGAAAGCGGGAAACCTGAGGGGAAGCTAACTGTCAGCCTCACATTCAACAGTTTGCATTTAGGGGTAACTGGCCTCGAACTGTAGCGAATTGGATTGGATCATTAACCAGCATCCTGGCCAATGCTAGGGTTCATGCTGGACACCAGTGAGGTGCTAATGCACTGCGGCACAGTCACTCCTGTGCTAGTATGGAGAAACCCTTCGGCACGGCGACCTGCCTCTCCAGTTGGAATCCGTCTCTTATATTCTCAGAGGGAGATAGACAAGGAGTAAAGCCTTTTATGTTGGGTGCATGTGTCAAATTTAAGAGGCCCAAAACACTAACCACCGGACAGGAACACCAGGTGGTGTGCACAAGTTGCCCCAAACCCTTGTCTCGACAGCCGCTGCTAGTGATTAGTGTGTATATGTGGGCTCTACTACAACCCACATAACTCAGGCAGGCATTGCCGAGGGCTCTCTCTGAGCGTCAGCTGGAGTAGCCCTACAATATTCATATTCTACTGCAGACTTTAGTTGAACCCCCTGTACCTACAAGAGTTCTCCTCGTGTCTCAGGGAAAAGCAACAGCATAGCCTATTCATTGTCTGCAGTATGTCTGCGTTATGCGCCCAATAATACTGAATGACATGCACAGCTTACAGAAAAAGAAATATCTCCGTTGGGATAGCGGATCTAAGTAGATACGTTTGGTCACGTGACCGGGATCCTCACACAACGATGTCGTCCGAAAGAGGAAATTCTGTTCCTCTCCGACTCGAACCATCCCGCCAATTCCTCCTCTTGGCTTCTGCAGCATTTCCAGGATCCGCGACAAAGCTTTCTCTCTGGTCCTTGAAGAACGAAACCCAGGTCTCCTTCCGTTATCCTTTTCAATCGTTCATTTTCTGATGAAGAATTCCCCACTGGCACGTTTGGACATGGAGAACAATCTACTTGAAAGCCTCCTCGATCTTGAGGAAGAGTTTTACCAAGAGGGTTTTAATCTCGGTGCTGCCGATGGCGCACAAGCTGGTTACACGGAAGGCAGCGTCTTCGCTGTGGAGAAGGGGTTCGAAAAATTCCTCGAATTGGGAAGACTCTACGGCAAAGCCCTCGTTTGGGCTCAAAGACTGGCGGATGCAGACCCCTCGAATTCGTTTAGCGCGGATCGAAATCAGAAGGGGGCCTCTGGTGTGTCGCATTCGTCTACAGAACCCGATCAGGGCGTTTCGATGGCACCGGTCGTTTGTAAGGAGATGGTGAGCTTCCCACCAAGCACCAGGCTGGCGAAAAATATCGACACCCTCTTGGAATTGGTGGACCCGGCGTCTCTGCCCATGCAGAACACCGAGGACGCCGTCAATGATGTGGATGAGCGCCTGAAGGGGGCCATCGTCAAGGCCAAGCTCATCCAGCGTGCGTTAGGGGAACGGGAAGACACCGCCGACATCCGCCCCGATGCCAAAGAGACTCCGCGCTCCGGAGACGGCACTGGCAGCATCGAAGATATCAGCTCGTTGAGCATACGTCACTGATCAACACTCCAATTGAGAAAAATACGAGTTGTCTTGCCTCCATCCCACGCGGATTCTCTTCCCGGAGTTACTCCGAGAACAGGGTGCATCCCCGCATCGAAACCGAAGCTTCCGGAGTATTTCCTCCCTCTCTCTCGGTCTGGGGATCGACGCAATTATTGTCTGGCTCTTCGCGCATGGGCGAAGATCGCTACTCCACAAATCATGCATGACCCCCACGCGAAGGAATTTAGCTGTGGTCCATCACGGCATCCCTTGACTGAGACCCAAACCCCCTCAACGGACAGCCACCGAGCCTCCGTGTTTATAAGTTGTTGAGACCAAACACAAGGCTCTTCTACCCTCGGTTACGAGAAGGCCACCAGTTATATATCTTGGCTCTTCGGAGCAATACCTAGAAAGCACTCCAAACTAAGAAGCCTTCCATCCCGGGCTAGTACCGTCTACAATGTATTTGAGCTCCTTGATAAGCTTTTCCCTCTTTGCTGGGATCGCTCGCACGCAAACTGGCGTCACTACGCCCATCTCTGAGGCGTGTGGCCCGTCAGTGGTGTGCATCAATCACTATGCGAATGTTCTGCCGTAAGTCGGCTGCCACTCAGAAGCCTTCAGGAAGCTCAACATCCTCTGACCCTATCAGCTATCACTTCTTTCGGAATGTCTCGACCATGGATGACATATCCACCTTTGGGGATACCATCGCGAACGGTACTACCCTGAAAGACGTCAAATCAGCAGACTTCGTCGTCTACGACAAAGAGCGTGGCCTTGAAATTCTCGGCCCCAACCCAAGCTATGAGTACATGTTTCATGTCTCGGACGCCGTCCACGAAGCCCCCGTATACGTCAAATCCCAGAACAAGCTTTGGCTCTCGCAGCTCGCCCCTCCCCCAGGCTACCTGCCGCAGCTCGTCGTGGATCTGAACCAGGATCCTCCCACTCTCTCAGAGTACCTCTCTGACCCGCCAGTCTACGCTCCCAACGGCGGCACCTTCTACAACGGCAAGATCATCTGGGGTGCCTCTGGCGGGAACCGTTCAATTGGCGGCGGCGAACAGCGCGTCGGGCTGAGGACCCTGGACCCGGAGACCAACAAGTCGACCAGCCTCGTCAACAACTATTTTGGCTACTACTTCAACACCATCGACGATCTCGCTGTTCACCCCAAAACTGGCGATATCTGGTTCACCGATCCTCGTGAGTGCTCTCCCCCCGGTCCACGGACGGCGCCCGTCCCACGCGAGAAATCCAACACTGATGATCAATAGAGTATTCGTGGTTCAACGCGCTCACTGACACGCCGCCCCAACTCCCCTGCGCAAGCTACCGGTACAACCAGACCTCCGGCGCCGTGTTCGTGGTGGACGATACCCTGGGCCAGCCCAATGGCATCGCGTTCAACCCCGAGGGCACAATCGTGTACATCAGCGACACCGGCGCCGTCAGCGCGCCGATCAACCCGGCCGAAGGCCAGCCGGGTAGTTCCTTCAATGCTACAACGACAAGGTATGCACCCAACCGAATGCGGGACCCTGCATAAGCAAACGAAAGAACGACATGGAAAACTAATTGTTTTCTTGCATGTAGTGGCGTCTACGCCTATGACGTGTCCGAGGACGGCACCAGAGCTATCAACAAGCGTCCCTTCTACAGACCGGCTGGCTTCATCCCGGATGGACTGAAAGTCGCGGCTAACGGATACGTCGTGGCGGCTACGGGACCGAGTGTTGATGTGCTTGATCAGTATGGGCAGCTTCTCGTGACCATCCAGACGAACTATACGGTGCAGAACTTTGCCTGGACCGGACCAGAGCTCAAGACGCTGTGGATGATGGGCAACGGGGGCATTAGCAAGGTTGAATGGAATTTGGAAGGACAGGATCTAAAATAGCGGCTTCGGTGTTTTCGATGCTGAAGAGTAAATATTAACCACTAACCTTTGCAGAGTCATTAATACTATTTTAGCAATGTATCACTGAAAGTAACACCCACAAACCTTCATCCAATATAGAACTAATAGTCCACAGGATCATCAAGGCAAGGAGTCGATATTAATGTATTCTTCAGTAAGGTTCTGTTCATACAACATCCCTAAACAAGTAACACCCGCTAATGTCGACAACACGCAAGGAAACACATAATAACACAGGCACAGAAATAAGATACTGAACAAACATGCTTGCTGTACAGCTCAAAGCGCTAGGATGCTCATCTTGCTCGTCCTGCTTCCGCACCACCAAACAAGACCAGCACAATCTCATCTAAAATCGTAAACACCAAATGAGTGTTTAGGCGCTGATTGTTCAGAGTCGCAAATATCCGCCGAGCTGCTCCCTGCGCATTGGCACGTCCCACAACATTGCCTGCAAGGTCGGGAACAAGCGTAGCTAGGACAAGGCTGGCCTCGGCGCGACTCTTCAGCCGCTCTGACGCAGTGCGGATTTTATTTTCGCGGAAAACACCGCCCGGCCAGAGGGTGTCCTTCGCCAGACTGAGATACCGGAGGAGAGATTCATCCTGGACTAGTGACCGCGCTCCCTCGCGGACCTTGCGCTCGATTGTACCGCCGAGCAGCTGGTGGAGGACAACAACAACAGCGCGGCCTCGTAGCCAATTGTTGCCTTTGTTGAGCTCGAAAACTTCGAGGAACAAGTCACAGATTGGCTTGATGAATGGTTCTAGCTCACGATCCTCAAATGCATTCAATTCGGCTTCTGCCTCTGCAGCAGTTACTGCGTCTTCGGTAGCTAATCCTGAGTCAGGCGCGCTGCTGGCCTGTTGACTAGTGGCTGCCGAGATCAGGCTCTGGCCAGCAGTCGAGAGCTGGTCCAGAACGCCAAAGTTTCCAAGGAAATCGTCCATTCCATCAGCGACCGAATTGTATATCCGAGTCACAAGGTCCTTGGTCTCTCCATCGCCGGTGCTTTCATCGCGAGGAATAATAGCACGCTGGGAGAGAAAGGCTCGCAAATCACGGCTCCGGCATACCTCAGGAAGAAGTAACAGCTTCTGCAGATATGCTTCTAGCGCGAGGCGTCGCTTCTGCAGGAACTCTTTCTGGAGCTTCATGACCATGCGTCGCCGTGGGAATTCCAGATGACGCACAGATGGGTATCTCAAACGTAGCTTATGATGGAGCTCATGGAACTCGCTATATCGACGAGCGACAGCCCAGGATGCTGCAGGCATCTGTTCTCCAGCGTTCCTTTGCACCTCAATCACATCTGGAAGTCAAGTCAGTCAAGTCGAGAGAGTTGATGGGAGTCACATACACATAGCAAACTCTCGACCATCCTCCTCTTTTCCCACTACAATGGATTTGATTCGGACGGTCGATCGGCCGTACAGGCTATTGTCGCTTTCCTGGATGATATACTGCTGTCGCTGCATCTCCTTGCGGTGGATCTCACGTTGGATGCTGGCTTTGGACTTTCGCAAAATTCTGAGCTCTGCTGTATTGTTCGTGAGTTCAGCCTTCCGCGTCAGCGTGTCTACTACAGACTCCTGAGATGCAAGCTTGTCAATATCTGCCGTCAGGGCCTCGATTGCTTCCGTCAGACCAAGGTCTCCAGGAGCAGCTTCATGAACTTCATCTGCCGGGTCCTTTTCTGCTCCTATAGGCTCCTCGTATTCGTCTTCTATGAATCTCTGCTGGTCGGGAAACAGGTCGTCAGAAAACACGCCAAGGCGAGAAGACTGATCTATGAGACCAAGTGAAGCAATGCTTGGTTTGCCTCTTTCCTCTGAGCGATGCTCTGGTCGCGTTGACTCTACCGAGCTGCGCGGGGACCTCTCATTACTCGACAGTCGAGAAGTGGGACTATCGATGTTTTTGAGATCCTCAATTTTACCGTTTTTCGGTTCATTGGTGATGATATCATTCAATGCAGCTTCCATGGTTTCGATGACTTGGGTCTGGTTCGTTTCACTGTCGCCATTTTGTGAGTCTTTACCAAGGCTTTGCGTCGACATGGCGAGTGGATCAGTATCATAGTCATCGTCGAATAATGGTGCTGACCGTTGCGAGTCGAGGGAGCGTCGTGGCGATTCATCGTCGTCAAATAGCTTACCCATGGCCCGTACGTCACTCGAGGAGACGGCGGCCCTCCGTAAATCTTTTGGCCTGGTTCCTGAATTTGACGTGGTGCGGCTCAGCAGAGGAGGGAGAGGCTTTCTCTCCGGCGCGTCGGTGAGAGGCGAGCTTGGTTGAGGACCTGGGGTCGAACGAGACCCAGAGTTTGATGCTTCGTCCGATGCAAGGTACTTGTAGTACAAGTCAGATTTCTTGAATTTCGGATAGTAAGTACTCTGGAGTTCCTCCAGGACTGCCGATTGAGTGGTCAAGATCACTGTCCTAGCCTTACGGTACTGTTCTGGAGTCGCACGTTTCCCAGCGGCCAAGAATGCTTTCACGGCCCGACGAGACTCATCCGTCACTTTCAACTCGGGTTTTGCAAGGTATGTCTCGCTAATCAAGGCTATGTCATTCCGGTCCGTTGTCGTCCAGGCTGTAGAGCTTGGAGACGTCTCATCGCCGAAATCATCCTCGAGTGGGTTACGAAACCCGTCCACTACGATCCAAAATTGCACAAGGGACATGAGCTGTTGTCGGTCCATGAACTCCATGAAATAGGAAAGGCCGGAAGCATCATGCATCACGTCTACCAGCGACGCTTCGTGCGTGTGGGGTGGCTTGGTAGGACGGAAGTAGGTAGTGGCCGCCGTAGTGAGGGATGTCTGGTAGTTCCCAGGAGTTGAAAGTTTGGCTACCTTCTGATCCAAGACTCTCTTTCCTGTTTCAAGCCGGCGAAGGTAGACAGGGTCCTGCCCTTCCACCATCGTTTCCCGCTTCAGTTGGCTTGCAACTAGCGCTCTGAAGCGTCTGGCATCGGACAGGTTGTTACAGCGACGGATAGCCCTCACAAAGCGTTCAAAAGCCCGTTCCGAATCATGGGGCCCTAGTCGTGGAAAGGCCTGGGCGTGCTTCGATTTTGGGACCGGAGAGGCATGCTCGTCCAAAGCAGCCCGGAGTTTTCGAACCGTCTTGCGATCTTGAATCGCCGAACGGCCATAGGCTTCCATCAACTGATTCCAGGTATCAGGGTCCGACAAGGCCGACAAGAGTGGAAAGAGCACGGCGCATGCAACTATCTCCTTCACCAAAACCGACACAATGCGGCTATTCAGGACATTCTCAGGGAATAATTGCGGTAACAACGCAACCGCGATCTTCCGCAGGTATTCCTGCTCCACCAGCTTTTGATCAGAAAACGATAGGGCTGCAGCAGGGTGCAGTTGGCCATCACGGTACTTCTTCGCAATAGCGAGGTCCAGCTCCTCCGATTCGGTAACATTGCGAGTCAGATGTCGACCCCGTACTGAGCGTTCGGCGACATCAAATTCCTTGATGTGGGCGGTTAGGATAGGAAATATGCGCGAGACGAGAAGCGAAACTAGATCCTCGGATAGCAGCCTGTCACGAAGGTTTCCCACTGCTGATCGAACCACTCGGTCGACCTCATTGACGAATACCGGGCTTGGACTGATTCGTTGGTACCAGGAAGCGACGAAGTCCCGAGTGATCAAACTTAGCAGCTCGTCGATGCCCTCTGAAACAACGAACGATTGTGGATAAAGTGAAGACGGTTGGTAGATTGCGCGTGTTTTGGATGTCTGGACTTCATTCTGCCAGTGGTGAGGAGATAAGAACGCGACGGCGGGGAGTTTCGAAGGCGATCTTAGCGACTTGGGAGTTCGTGTGGTAAAGAGGATGAGACCGATAAGAGCGGAGAACGAAAGAAAAGCCCCGAGAAGCACTGCATAGCCCAAGTATCGTAAGACCGGAAGCCAGCTCACAGCCAACCCCCAAGCAATGAATGCACCCGTGCCGAGTAGGACGAGATCGCGACGCTTCAGGGCCATTCTCCCCGGAAGACAGGTATGGTCGGTAGGAACTGTCCCATGACGATCAAACAGCGAGAAAAGGACGCCTGGCAATCCTAGAGCGAGAGGACATGATTTTCAGCAGATGATATATATGTCAGGCGATGGGGGAAGTGGGGAGAGACTGGGATCAACTCCATCATCCACTGTACTGTACTGATAATGATGTTGAAAGGCGGTGAGCACTAGCAGGGCGGGTTATACCGGGTTATGCAGACGCCTGACATAATCACAATAGTGAAGACGTCATGCCGCTTCGGGTTTGTTTTCCTCAACTTTCTTCTTCCAACTTCCCCCGCTCATTCTTTTCTCCTCTCTTCCTCCTCCACCTCTCTCGTTGCTCTCCACCACTTCTCCGGTGCTCCGTTTCTCGTCTCTCGCCATGGCTAGCCTCACGGATTTTGTCGACTTGTCCCAACAGACCCTCCAGTGTAGGTCTTTCTCCATCTTTCGGGAGACCTTTCCCCGCATGTGATCCTAACTCCGCTATTCCAGGGTCTGCGTTGTCCATTGCCTTCAATCCCATCTTCTGGAAGTAAGTAGCCCCCACCTCTTTAACTTCTTTAAACGGTATAAGATGATGGGACTGACATATGATCCAGTATCGTCGCTCGTGCCGGTTAGTCATTCCTCAACCGCCTATTCCCCAACGTACCCATGGTCTTCGCCCCAACGCTACAAGACCATGACCCCTCTCGTCCAAAAGATCAAGGGAACAAGGAGAAAACTAAGCTTTACATGCGCCTCAACCTGTAGAGTATCGGACTCACTTCCTGACTCGTATATTCGGCGGTAATCCCTACTACGGCTGCTACTTCCTCGCCGTCACCATCTTCACTCTGGGAATCGTGCGCGACCACCTCTATCAACAGGCCTTGGAGCTCCAGCCCTTCTATGCCCCTGTGCACCAACCGATTCTGGGCGGCGCCCTCATCGCCGTCGGCTCCGTCTTAGTCGTTTCCAGCATGTGGGCCCTAGGAGTCACCGGAACCTACCTCGGCGATTATTTCGGTATCCTCATGGACGCCCCCGTCACCGGGTTCCCGTTCAACGTGACCGGCTCCCCGATGTACTGGGGAAGCACTCTGAACTTCCTGGGGGTCGCCCTGTACACCGGAAAGGTCGCCGGTATCTTCCTCACCGCAGAGGTCTTCATCCTCTACTGGTTTGCTCTCCGCTGGGAGGAGTAAGTATTTCCCTTTTTTTCCTTGGGAGTAATCTATGACCCGTGATTCCCGCCCATATGCGCCTACTCCGTTCTATCGTTCTGTTGATTTCTTCTCCCCTTACGCGACCACCCCGAAGAACGAGCCAGAATGATGCCGAGACTGTCGTGACTGCTGACACACGACCTTTGTAGTCCTTTCACTGCCGAGATCTACGCTAAGCGCGAGCGTGAGCGCGCGAAGTCAAAAAAAGGCGGCAAGAGACAGTAAACACCTCACAGCCTAGGCGAGACAAAACTGCAGTGCCGCCTTCACAGCGAGAGCAACAAACAACAGGGTTGCTACTCGGACGTTCAACACCAGTGCAATTCATGAGACGTGGACGAGGTCCACAGGTGTAGGTGTATAGAATTCAACAGTTAGGAGAAGTCTGCGGTTGTGGGGAGTTGGAGAAACATTGTGATGACAGGCACTAATCAAAAATTCGGGAGAGAGCTTATATAGACCGGTGGAGGTTGGTAATGGTGTTTCTCTTTACTGCTTCATTGTACATACGTACATGCTCACATGGACATACGTGCACGAAATCTACATCAAATTGCCTTCCTGCAAACCAAAACCATCCAAACAACCACCCGCCAGGTATCAAGAAAAGTTAAGTAACACGTTGCATATTTTCGTTAAATCTCATGGGAAAAGTGGGAATCGTACATGAATCGATAAGGAGACAGCCAGCTCATACTCCGCAACCAAACACACAAACACCGCAACTCCACGCTAGGGGATCTATATCGGAGGCAAGGCTGATGACTGTGCACGAGAGCAACTGTAGCAAACAAGGAAGTGAGAAATCTTCCATCCGAACACCCCAGTCTATCGCCGACCTCGACCCCTCTTGTTGGACGTCCGACTCTCCTCGACGGGTTCGATATCGTCCTCGTCGGCACCCTTCTTGAGGTCTTCGCCCTCTGCCAGACCCCATTTCTCGCGGTCGTACCAATCTTCGCCGTCACTCATTTCCCCTACATGTCCCTCGGCCTTGCACCACTCGAACACATCGTCCTTCATCCGGCAGGCCCGAAGTAGAGACTCGAGCATATGCTCGAATCCCCGCACGGTTTCCTCCTGTTTCTGGACGTACGACCAAAGCAGGCGCCGGGTTTCCTCGGCTTCGTTGGGTGGTAGACCGAAGTTAGCGTCGGGGCGGATAGAATCGGATACGAGGAAGAGAGGGTGTGGCGTTGGAAGGGTGCTAAGTGTGTCGGATGAATCCGAGGGGGAAGCTAGGCCTGAGTCGTCCTCTTGTTGCGGGTTTGCGGCGTTTGTCTGGGCCCGAGTGGTCATTCGGCGAGGCGGCTCGGGAGACGAGCCATCCTGCATTTCCTCATCCTTATCCGTCTCGTCGGCTGGGTTATCGTGTCGATCTGCACCATTGCTCTGCTCACCCGCCGGCCGCTCGTCATTCGTGTGTCCCTGAAGATCTCGACCGAGTGGCCCATCGGCACCTGACGTTCGATCTTGGTCTTGCTGCCCGGCTTCCGCTCTGCTCCCATTGACTTGCGTCTCTTGATCGGTAGTTTCAGGATGTTGAGGAAGGTCCGCGACGGGGGTATCGACTTCTTCGGACTTGGGCCGTCTTGTCTGCTCGGCGCTTGGATACTGTGCATCGGGAAGGTCTTGAGCGTCGGACATTTCAACGTCCTTCTCTGCGGTCTGGTCGCCCTGAGCGTCCTTGGATGAACCAGCCACGGAACTCGAATCGGGGACTCCGCCTTTGAGAACGCTTGATCCTCCAGCGACTGATGGAGTGACGATCCCATTCGGGGCTGATTGGCTAGCCGGTGAGCTTAATCCGATGTTAGGTATCCTGGGTTCAAAGATCCATCTGTCGTCTGGAGTTTCGACCGCTCCACACGGCATCCACGAAGCGTCACCCAGGAATTGTCGATGGAGGTTTCGCGCACGCCACAGAAGCGCGCGTTCCTGCCGGAGTTTCGCTTCGATGGCTTGTGTCATGTTTAAAAGCGCTTTTGACGTGTAGGCGTGTGACAGGGAGGGATGGTTGGGTAGTTCTGACGGGTGTTTGAGAGGGCAGAGGAAATCTACAACCGCACAATCAGGTCAATCAATACTTGATATCCAATGGCACTAGAAGTATTTAAATGTAGGTTGACAACTTACGTTCAAGTGCGATTTCCGAAAATGGGTTCTCCTCTGCCGCAGCAGCATCTGCTTCAGAGTCTTCATCGTCATCGTCCAGCTCGTCGCCTTCGGAGTCGTAACGCACGGGGTTCGGTTGAAGTATGTAGCGCGTATATCCGGCGTGTTCAATTTTCTATAGGTTGGAAGCCATTACAGTCAGTCCATCTGTTCAAAATAGCAATGAAAATCGAGCCCAGCGCAGTTGGCGGGACGCAGCACTGGATCGTAGCACGGCTTGCACAGAGCCTTACCTGTTTATATAGTTCCTCCGGGTGGATATACCCCAAAGCACCCTCGCGCACAAATCTCGCGTTTGCTCTGAGTTTATTCCCTCGATTCGTAGGCTGAGTGATCGGGTCGTCGGGCCCATTATCTAGGAAAGCGTCAGTGGCCGAGAACGCAGAGCAACATGAGGGGACAAAGTCCAAAGAAAACCAAGTCACGTACAGTCGTTCTCTTTGCGGAGGGCCTTTTTCATGCCCACGATGGTATCTGCGATTAGAGCCGCCTGCGCCGCCATGGCTACGGTTGAGGCGTGGGAGACGTCTCCAAGAACGGAGCGGATGAAGCCGACAGGGTCGAGAGAGAAGAGACTGCAGTGTCTGCAGAGGAGACGATCTGAAAAAGAGGGCCAATCACTTGAATGGCATACAGAGACCACTGTCCGCTCAAGGAAAGCCTGGGGCCAGCACGAGAGAGAGAAAGTCTGCGCAGTTGTAGGATTCCCTCAGTCACTCTGGCCGGGTCTGGGGAGCTGCTCCGATCGCCGTCGCTAGTCCGCTTTGGGCCGCGCGTGATAAGGGCACGTCGCACGTGATCTTCATGCAAGAAAACCGTCCTATCTATTCATCTAGTTCAATCATACATCATATCATGTCCGCCAAAATGTGTTCGCAGCAAACCAGTTAATCCCACCAGGAGACACCGGTGTATCTAATCCTCCGCATCTACCCAGACCCATATGCCTTTCTTGTCCGATCGCATGTCCTCTGTCGGCAGCACTCGCAGAGACTTGTTGAAATACGTATCGACCACGAGGAGTTGAGGTTGGATCCATTGACCTCGCTTCGATGCCAGTAGGTTGTATCGGACCGTGTGACGACTCAGGGGCACGAGCTGGACCACCATCGTTTTTGGTCCACTGAAAGCAAAATGCTCGCTGGCTTCCATCGTCAGGTTAAAGGTGAGGAAGTGAGTCGATGGGTTTTCCAGAGTGTAGTCTACATGGACCAAGCCCGGTAGAGCATTCGAACCGACAGCCGATGCAAGCACACGAGGCTCGCCAGATGGGACCACAAATCGAGGGACCGCTAGCGTCGATGTCGTGCTAGTGTGAGTGTTCTCGGAGCTTTCGTCACTACTCCGGCGCCAGACGATCTCTAAAGCAAGGTTCACCGCGGTCGGTCGTCTGTCTCCGAGCACGACCTTTTGCATGTCCAATGTGAAATTGGACTCGCGGAGCTCCTCCGGACGGATCTCCGGTGTATCCGGGCTGGCAACCTCTTCAGGACCAATATGGCAGGTCGATCCCCCGCCGATTCCGAGTAGTACAAGCGACACTTTCTCAATGACGAGCGGCTCTAGAGCGAAGGAGACAAGTTTCGAATTAAGACACCACCGTTGGTATAATCCTGCGGGCTTTGGTGTACCTTGACCTTCAAACATGTCGTCATCCACGGAGAAGAAATCCGGCCATGGTAGGGGATGCAGCCGGGGATGGAATTCGTAGTTCGCTTCGAATGGCCGTATAATGGACAGGCTCACTCTAGCCGTTGCAATGATGGGTGTGTGCACGTCTGAGACAAGGTTATATACGCAAGATATTTCCAACTCGTAGTCCGAAGCGTCCTCCGTGCCGGTGAGCACGATCTCTAGTTCTCGCCGCGCGGAGCTCTCCATCACTCCAATTGGGCGTTTCAAGAAATGGGCAACACCCTCAATAGGAGTGCTAGTTCCAGAGTCTTGAGGCTCTGCCGAGTCTTCTTCGTCGAGCCATGAGATCTTGGCTGCGGATTCCGGTCGGCCGAAAAGTCTGGTTTCTGTGAGAACATCGGCTGCCTCATCTTCATCGTTATGAATTCCCAGTTTAAGGACAATCCGCTCGTTCGTGTAGTAGTTATCCTTAAGGTTTGGCGTGGTGATCCGGATCTTGGGGGGTTTGGGCAGAATTCGGCACTGAGTAGTGTCACGACCTTTGCCTACCCTTCTTCGCGTCATGCCGTTGGGGCTTTGCTGCCACCAGAACGAGTTCCGATCGCCGAGATCTCTCACAGCACAGGCAAGGTCGAACTTTTCTTCCTCGATAAGCAGAGTGACTGATGCGACCCGCGACTCACCAGCTTCGCGCGGTGTGCATATCAAATTGTACACTTTGGTCTGCGAAGGTCCAATCGTCAAGTCGGCAACTCCAGTGAGAGTCTCTAAATGACTAGTGGGTGACTGAAGAGATGATACGTCTGCGGACAGCCTAGGCTCTTGCAGCGAAATGGATGATATGGTGCACGGGCTTGTAGTATCCGAGGACTCGTCATCGCTCGACTCAAGCTTTATAGGACGTAGACAACCCTCGAATACAACTTTGACAGCCGAAAATCTGATAGGGGCAGATGATGGCTGGGCACAAGATCGGATGACAAGTTGAACCGACAACGGTTCACCAACATTGCCTTCGGCATTTTGAATGACAAATGACGCCGTAACTAAGAAGTTTGATCAGTATGGGCCACAGTCCGTTTCAGAGCATGCCTACCACACGAAATGATGTCCTCCGCCTTCAGGACAATACATGGTTTTGGTTTCACCAGAGGGAGATCACCAAGACTCTTGTGAATGTCGTAGGACCAATCAGGCTTCGGTTGAAATACTGTAAGTCACATTGTGTCAGCACACGACGGGCGGCAGGGTAAATAATAGGAAGCATTGCTATGCACTCACCTCGGTTGAGTAACTCGCAATCTACCCTCAAGATGGTCTCACTATCCTGCACTTGCAGAGCACATTTCCTCAAAGCCCAGCCAAACCTTTCCATTAGACTCCACCAGCCTGCTTGTCTCCAAGAGAGAGTAGCCCATTGCGGCTGAAGCACATTAAAAGCTTCAGCCCAAGACCCAATACGCATGTACTCTTCCGCGATCTCCAGCCGGAGCCTTTCTGTCATTCGAACCTGGTCACGTTTCGAGAACTCCTCCAACGCTGCGTTCAGGGCTTTTAGGATCACGTTTGAATGGTCAAAGCCCGTCGATCCGGCCTGTGGTGCTTCTATGTGAGTTTCGGGAGCTAAGTACGTGTCATAGAGATAGGCCTTGCTGGCGATTTGAGAAGCAGGGGACTGGCCAGGAGGGATGCGGTCCTCTGCAGGGATCTGTTCCGCCAGAAGGCGACGTTGCATACTATGCTTAGCGGATCGGTATAACCAATATCCTTCATGATGGAGTTGTTCCCACGGTTTGATAATATCTCCGGGATGTGTTGTCTTCTCGCGAGGAACAAATATCGAGTATTGCTCGTTAAACTGATCCTGAGAAATACCCACAGAGGTGAAGTACGGGATACGTGCCTGACGAATAAGCTGCGCCATCACCATAGACCAGCGTGCTTCCCAGGCCTCCCAGCCATAGTTTCTTGTCCCTTTGCCTCGTCGATTGATGATGTCCTGCGAACGGGTTCGGTGTCGAACCCATGACCTTACTGCCGCTGTCGTTTGACCCATCTGAAGCAGGCAGCGAATGATACGTATCGCAATTGTGTCAGCTATAAGGCGTGTATCATTGAACCTCGGGCTCCAGCCAGCGATATTCTCGAAGACTTCTTGTCCGAACAGGGTATCATAGGCGCTTTCATAATTTCTTATGGCTGCGTCGATCTCTTGTCGAAATTCTGCAAAGATCCCCATTTTAAATTCGTATCTAACATTCCAGCCCTGGAGTGACAATGTCTGGGAGGTGCCACTGGTGGGTGGCGCGGTTGGAGGCGGTATTGTGCTTCGGTTTCGCTTTCGCCTTGCATGCTTGGACAGGTCCCGATAGTATTCCATCAACGATGGTTGAAGAAGGGACAACAACGAACCGGAGAATTCTTTCAATTCCGACGCGGTTGCATCTGGCGGGATGAGGAAGATAGACTTTTGATCGAGATTGGTTGCCCTCCGAATACTTGCTACTCGGTCATCCGCATCCCGAGCATAGTCGCCCTCGCCTTCTTCCGACAAGAGAACGACTATGAAACGGGTCTTGTATCCTGACGCAACCCATTCCTGTTTCAACCCATTGATCTCGATTTTTAGTTGATTATCGCGCAAGGAGCTCATATTTGGGTCAAGGCAAAAGGGAAAGAAGTTGATCACGGCGGCAGGGACGAGGCTCTGGTGTTTCGTGACCCATAGTGGAGTCAGTAGGCCGTCTGGGAAAGTTGGAGAGCTGGGTGTCAATGGAGATATCGGCGAATGGAGAACAAATGAGGGCGGTGATGATTTATCGTTATCGCCTGTAGGGCTCATGGGAGGGGACACAGGCGGGGGATCAGCCTTGCGTGGGGGTAGCCTGTAAGACTTTTTGGAGTTAGCAATGTTCCAAAAGACAACTTTCTGCGAGTTGACTGATGTGTCTTAGGCACAGGTTTGGGTGGTGCATCATTTGTAAATCTAGCCTGCGCTATCGCCGAACTTTTGTTGGGAGTGACGTGGGATGCGGGGAGGTCCAAGGACAATATGCGACTCACCCGCCCAATGCTTCTGATTCTGTATTCTACCCCCGAGGCTGTCGTGTGCATCTCTTCATTCGTATCCCAGGGAGCTTTAGAGGCATCTTCCTCAAGCAACGCCGTCCGCAGCTCCTCCGCGATTGCGCCGGTCAAGGGTGGAAAGTCTGAGTATATTTGGACACCTTTCTCTGGGAGGAGGGGATAGGCCACCTCGGCCACCTCGTCGGTCTCGGAGTCATGTTCGGCGGTTGGTTCAAGTCCTGAAATCAGGACAAAAGGAAGGTTGCGGGCAAGATAGTCTTCGGGGTAGGCGTCCATTGCGGACAAACGTTGGGTCGGCGGAGCTTGCGATCACCGCATATCTAACGAGAGAGAAGGTCGGAAGGGCCACCAACACGGGCGACGCGGAGATTGTTGAGGGATATTCAATGAATGATACTCGGAAAAATTTGAGTGAATAATAAAGAAAGACCAATATGTTCTGTCATGGGCCCAAGAACACGAGAGCGGAGGTCGTAGGAACGCGGCAGTGGGATTGTCGGAGATTGACAGGTGAGTTGGTTGATTCCATGCCAGAATGCCAAGCCTCCTCACCATTCCGCTGTCCCTCAAAGTACTGTATGTACAGTACTCTTTCGGATGACATTGATGGCAGCTTAAATAAACCGCCTACTGTGGCATTTTCTAGGGTCTGACTGTTGCATTGTCCAATGCGATAAATTTGCTAGATCAAAGTGCATTCTGTTCGAGATAGTCTTAACAGTTCAACAGAAGATATATTTCTACAACAGATGCAGAAAAACAAGACGAGAAATTTGAAGTGCCACGATCTAACGGATACAGCCATGAATCGCCCTCTATCTCCTCATTCAGAATCAGAAATGACCTCTTACTGATGGCAGACTCCACGAAGCACAACATCTTGGCGAACCTGAGCGAAATGAATCATGGGACCTATTCGAGACAGGGAGGACGACACAAATCGAGATTACCTCACCGAGCCTATTTAAATCAAAGTGAATCCGTCTATTATCCACTTCCATAGACGGGCAAGAAGGCCCTTTGCATTAGGGCGAGACGTTTTATGCAGGCGAGTGGAGAGGTCTCACGGTGGGAAGCTCATGAAGCGAGGATGCTTAAGTTTTCCCCTGGTACACAACCCAACAAATAACGTCACTTCTTATTATAAAGGGAGACGCAAACTGATTACTTCGTCTCAAAGTGAGACTGTTTCAATTACGAGCGTCCGATGATGCAGAATTGGTCTCTAAGCAGGGATCAGAAACGCGGGGAGGTCTGACCTTGTTTATACCATATGCTATATAGGCTCAGACATTTGCATGAGATACATATGCTTCGTTATGTACGGAGTATGGAGATAATTCATACTACTAGTACCAAGGCTACGGGAACACTGCGAGATCGAGGACTCCGATACCGTGGATACCCCAGAACACAGGATTGGAATGCATGAATGTGTGGTTCGGTGGGGATTCCGCTGCCCACGATCTCAGGAACCGCCCAGACTACGGAGTACCTCGTGGAGGTCAGACCGGGCGTTCCTTGGTCGTCGACTGCAAGGGTCGATTATTGTCATCCGTCATGCGTGTCCCGCCAATCAAGGGATATAGTATTGTTATTGTTACTATGTTGTAATTGCGACTGAGCTCCCGGAAGGATCGGTAGGGTCCCTCTATCAATGCAACTGACGTCGATTAATATCACGATCCACCAGAAACTAAATCTTATGGGTGGAATCCGGGAAGTGGATGGACCTTGGCGGAAGTGGGTGAGTGAGGTGAGTGAGGTGCGTGAGGGAATTCGATAGGTCGAAAACTACGTGCCTACTTAGTACTGATGAGGGTCGTGTATACTCCAATGTCTGCAGAGGTCTGCATATATTGCCTCTCCGTTTCGAGGACGAAATGCTGAAATTTGGATCTGCGAACCATGCGGAGGAAGTTTTCACGGTGGGATCGAATCAGTGGATGAACTAGAGCGAATCGGGCCTTCGGGTCGGAATCCAGCCAAACTGGAGGCAGTGGAGTGTTCATTTTTGCGCCGAAATTAACAAGACGGAGTGCGTCTCTGTAGAGAGTGGACATGTTGATGACAATTATAGAGTGAAGGAACAATAATCAATAGCAAGGGGACGATGGGGGAGATGGAGACTATGGCCTCATATCAACAGCATATAATGCTGCCATGTTGCCCCTCCAAGTCGATGGATGGACGACCCTGGGACTATCCCAGTTCGGATTGGACTCCGTCATATCAGACTATCTAATTAACTTAACTCATTGTATGGAGTCTTCATCCCCTATTTTTCTTCTCCCCCTCCTCGTCTCTATACACCAGCAATCCCTATTCGCTAATCCTTTCTTAGTTTCTGATTCTTTTCCCTTCTATACTAATACCCTCTTGTCTCAATCTTCTCTTCACCTCCTTTCTTGGACTTCATCCTCTATCCTTACTTCAAATAATCCCCAAACCGTCTCCTCGTTCTCCAGAGCAACGTCCAGCAAGGGGTATTTCGTGCCGTAAGGGGCTGCATACGATCGCCCTGGCCCTAAATTTGCCTTTTTCCCTTCTTTTTCTTTTTCTGACTGGCACATGCGCCCGATAAACACCACCGATAGATTGACACCGTTAGCCTACCTTGCAGACGCCAACTCCTTCTCCTCCCACTGGATCATGCAAGTACTCACCCAGCCCTCCTGCGTCTCTCGTCGGTGACTGTCTCCTGAACTGGGCTGGGGAGCAAAAGAACTTCTCCAGGAGTCGAGGGTGACCATCCCCTGTTCAATAATCCAGCGCAAATAACCCATTGTGAATAAAAAGAAAAGCATCCCACCAAACCAATGGTGGCCGCGATGGATCGCGCAGATGACGCTTCGGTGTCTAAGCTGGATGCCCCTGTCTTGTCGGCTTCATCGTTACTATCCCGACGTCGCAAATCCATCCCTTCGCGCTCACATTCCGCAAACCCTTCAACGGCGGATCCCGGGTCCCCCGAAGTCATTTCGTCCCTGATCTCATCCCTTTCCACGATCTCTGTTCCACTCCAAACCCATTTCGACAATGTGCCACGCATTGATTCAGAAACAGACCCCTCCTCGCCGGTCTTTTTGCCTCCCGAGCAGCATTCGGTTTTCGACCAGCATCCACCTAGCAGCGAACATGGTTTTGGAGTGACTTATGGCGCACCCCCAGCGCCGGAGGATCCTCCGCATAGTCCCTTTCTCCATCCGGATGATGCGGCCGTTGCCCCTGTGATCCGGATGGCTCGCGCCCCGCCGTCGCCCAAGGCCAAGTCGACTTTTGATCCTCCCCCGTCTCCCGCCAGACCGACCTCGAGGGGCTCGTATACTTCGTCCAAGGCGGCCTATGAAGATCACGCATTTGGTATGATCACGGCGGAACCGGGTCCGGGACCACGAGCTTCTACAGCACCAAGCATCACGTCGGTCAGCTCACGCAAGAGCTTGAAGAACCAGCTGGGGCTCTTGAAGAAGTCGTCGCGGGAAGTACTCGGAGACAAGGATCGACAGGCCGAACGATTGCGCAAGACCAGCAGCTACAGCGACGGGTTGCGGCACAATATGCCTCGCAATCGCGCTAGTCTGCGGTCGCTGTATTCCATGGCTGACGTCGCCGAAGAAGGGCGACCCGGCATATCAGCTCTGGATTCCTCCAAAGGAAAGCTGATCAGCGCGCCTCCCAGCAGGGAACGTCACTCGCAGCAGAGTACGCGAGATAGCGCTCCCAGCACGCCCGGAGGAATTGGAAGTGGCAGAGTGATTCCGGCCCGTGAATCCTCTTTGCGCCATAGCTTCTCTTCCAGCCCGAAGCAGCGCAAGGCATCTCGGCACAGTCGACAGCCCTCCACTACAAGTAGAGATGCGAAGGTAGACAGTGGGATTGCGGGAGTGGAGAACGGGGCCGAACAGGTGACCAAACGCATTCAAGAGCTGAAAGACCAGCAACAGAAGATCAAGACCGAACTCGAGATGGACGACAGTCCAGACAGAAGTTCCCGAGGATCACCAACGAGACCAGCTCGGCGATCGCAACCAGTTGATGAAGAGAATGCGCCGCGTGGAGGCCCAGTTCATAGCGGGTTTGATGAAAGTGCGCCTGCGCCGGCAGTTATGACAGGCAAAAACAGATCTATGAGCCGAAACAACTCACTGTTGGCTTCAAAGACCACAAACATGCCCTCTTCGCCTTTTCCACAGAGGCAATCGTTCGAAAAACCCGATCAGCTCGAAAAACTTCGGTATAGACAGTCCGTCGAGTCAACCACTCCTCGTCAGCACAAACGCTCTCCGTCCGGCCCCGTATCCCCCGTGGGCGCTTCAGATGAGCGCCCATCGAGCGCTGATTCGATCGACTTGGCCGTTTTGGACTATATATCATCTCCAAAGCTCACCCAGAGAGTGTACCATCCGACAACCGGTCGTGTGATAGCCTTCTCCGAGGTTGGAGACCCCAGAGGACATGTGGTTTTGTGCTGTCTAGGCATGGGGTTGACTCGATATTTGATGGCATTCTACGATGAGCTCGCGCGATCTCTCCGATTGCGACTCATCACTCTGGATCGCCCAGGGGTGGGTGAAAGTGGACCTTACGTGGACGAGTCCGGTACTCCTCTTAGCTGGCCTGGTAAGATATCTTTCCTCCGCAGCATTAATAATCCACTACTGACCTGATGTAGATGATGTTGCCATCGTCTGCAACCACCTCAAAGTAACAAAGTTTTCGATCCTGGGCCATTCCGCCGGAGCGATCTATGCACTGGCAACTGCACTAAGAATCCCTCAACACATCCGTGGCCGTCTTCACTTACTGGCCCCTTGGATACCGCCCTCCCAACTGTGCAGCTTAGGGTCCCAAAAAGCTCCCGTTCCCACAAATGCCGTTCCCTATTCCCAAAGAATCCTTCGTGCACTCCCAACTTCAATCCTCAAAGTGGCCAACTCGAGCTTTATGAGCGCGACTAGTGCCAGTCTCACGGCTAATCTGCCCAAATCATCTCGGCGGGCCAAACGACGAGCAACGCTGAAAGATGCAACAAGTCCGAGCGCCCTGGATGCCAATGGCAGCCAGAAAACCCAGCCAAAGATGCTTCAACAAGCCGCAGACCTCAAGACGGAGGTCACAGCGTCCAATGCGAAGAATAGTAAAACTTCCCAGATCGCAACGACTCAAACCGAGGTGGACATCTCCCAGGAGCAGGAACGTCAGACAGACTATGACAACCGACTTACCCACAAGATCTGGGAATGTGCCACGACGAATGCCAATCCTGCCGTCGATCTCTTGGTTTGCTTGGAACGTCACCAGCCGATTGGGTTCCGCTATGTTGACATCACCCGCAACGTCGTTATCCACCATGGGAGCCGCGACACTCGGGTGCCGGTTGACAACGTGCGGTGGCTAGGCCAGACCATGCGGCGGTGCGAGGTCCGGGTGCTCGAAGGCGAAGGCCATGGACTCATGGCTTCGGCGACGGTGATGGGTAACGTTCTGATGGAGATTGCCAAAGAGTGGGAGGATTGGATGATTGTGGTCCAGGGAAGACGTCGGGGGACCATCGGACCACGTCCGGGTATTCCAATCCAAGCATAGTGGTGGTTGGCATTCTGTCATTCCGATCGAACCAGGCATCTGGTCTCGGTGTCTAGCTGGGGCGACCATAGCAGGTCTGTTGGACTTGCCTTCAGCTGATGCGAGTCAGAGCTTCACCATGAGAACAATAATGGGCCATACGCAACAGACCCATACATGGTGATATTACAACCATGGTATAAAATTCCTAATGTCGGCGTTTGCGAATTAAAATACCCGAATATAGCGTCTTAGATAGTTCGATGTTAATATAATGTTTTTATTACCATCTTCTACTTGTGCCCCGTCGAATAAGCTTAACCTTGATGGCGTGGATGTTCCTGTCTGGTTCTGCCGTGACGTAAGACAGACGGGCCGCTTTCACGTCCAGAGTACCTGTCCGCCCCGGCGCTTGTCTCCGCAACACAACCCCTACCCTGTCATCTAACATTGGACCGCACTGAAGGTGGAGGTGGCCATTTTTTGTCTGTTTATTATTATCGTGTGATTGACCAGGGAGCTGTCTGTCTCCAGATACGTCCTTAGTGAATTAAGGCGGCCGATGCACTGTCCAAGCACGACTGTTGAAAGCCATTGAATCGGAGGCGTCAACCGACCCATTGATCGTACCACCTCTTGTACCGACAGCGAAGGACTATAGCTTCAAAAACAACCTTATCATCGAATACTCCCCATACACACGCCTCGCGATGTTGTCGCATCGACGTCTCCGACTGGCGGCCATCGCCGTGGTCGCATTGATCATCATGATCTTCTACTACTCCGTGAGCTCACCCCTACTCAAAACCACACAGCTAAACTAACACCAGAGATGACCCAGGGCGAGTCGAACATGATCCAGAACCAAAGATTCTACCGGTCGACGGTAGCCGCGATGGAAGCGCACAAGGAGGCCAAAGATAGCGGCAGCAAGGCGGTTCCCCCGCCGAATACCGGCGGGAACCACGCAAAGCCTGAAGCCGCGGACGACAGAATGGAGCCGGCGATCCCCAAGAGCAACAGCAACAGCGGCGACAACAACGACGTGGAGGAGATCCCGATTGCGGGGCGAACGAAGATGACGGTGCCCAAGAACCGTAACGACGTGGACAAAGACAAGGATGAGCCAAAGGAGAAGCCGCAGTCGACGGAGGATCATAAGGAGGCCAAGGCGGAGTTGAACAGTATCTTGAAGCGCGCGCCGAGTGAGTGCATTCCCGATTGATATGCGGACTTACAGAAGGAGAGTCGATTGCTGACTGATGACTGGTTGCAGTCATTATCTTTTCCAAGTCGTACTGTCCGTTCAGTAAACGGGCCAAGGCGATCCTCTTGGATCAGTACTCGATTGTCCCGGCGCCGTATGTGGTGGAGTTGGATCACCACGCACTGGGCAAGCAGCTGCAGAGTCTCCTGGGCGACAATACCGGCCGTCGGACGGTACCGAATGTGCTCGTTAATGGACGCAGCATCGGTGGCGGGGATGATGTGACGGCGCTGCATGAGAAGGGCGAGTTGGCGTCGACGCTGACAAGCCTGGGAGGGAAGTGGCTCCAGGAGGTGAAGCGGAAGGAGGTGAGTAAAGGAGATTAGGGCTACAGGACTAATATGGATGCTACTTCTACTGTATATAAGGTCTGGCGTTGGGAATGATAATAATAATAATAATAATGCGACAGTTATGGATTGTATGATAGCACGTGACTTCTTAATACAGTTAGCGCCAGACAACCCTAGGCGGGCGGCGCTAGACCGCAACGGGAGCTAAGCGACGCACAACCCGCCCAAATTCGCTCCACCAAAGAAAGCCTCCGGACTGCCTCGACGAATTTCGATCCTTTCGACGACCGACCGCACGACGACATCGACAATTCTCCCCTCGGACATTCCACAGCCCACGCAGTCAAGATGCGGTACATTCACTCCGAGGAACGGCTGCCCATCCCCGAGAATGGTGAGCATTTCGATTTTCCTGATTTTTCTGTCCTGTTGCGCGTTGGAGAGGGTCGATTGAGCATGAGCATGGGTGGAGGACGGTCAGGAGGACAACGAGGAACACGATGCGTCGACTACATGAGAGACTGTTGGAGGGTTTAGAGGACAAAACACCTGCTCAATCGCTGCGACAAGGAACGACGGAGGAATTTTCTGATTCTACACTCGATACATCGTTTTTCAAAAGGTCGAATACTGATACATTTGTCCTACAGTGAAGGTTCACATTCGCTCGCGGGTTGTGACCGTCGAGGGCCCCCGAGGTACGCATATCCCACATTTCCCATCGGCACACTGTCTCGTCGACCGACAGGTGCCCGACAGACCGTCGTTCCAACAATCGCACTAACATGGTCCTTCGCCTCCAGGCAAGCTGGTCAAGGACCTCTCCCACATCGCCGTTACCTTCGGCCGCCCCGAGAAGGACGTGATCTCCATTGAGATGCACCACGGTGTCCGCAAGGGTATCGCCGCCCTGCGTACCGTCCGTACCATCATCAACAACCTGATCATCGGTGTCACCCGCGGCTTCAAGTACAAGATGCGCTACGTGTACGCTCACTTTCCCATCAACGTCAACATCGAGAAGAACGCCGAGACCGGTCAGTACGAGGTCGAGATCCGTAACTTCCTGGGTGAGAAGTACGTCCGTCGTGTGACTGCCCAGCCCGGTGTCGAGGTCATCACCTCCCCCAACGTCAAGGATGAGCTCCAGCTGTCTGGTAACTCCCTGGAGGGTGTCTCCCAGAGCGCTGCCGACATCCAGCAGATCTGCAGAGTCCGCAACAAGGATATCCGAAAGGTATGTCACTCGGTCCCCGGGGTCGTCGGAATCTACTAACAGGCGCAGTTCCTGGACGGTCTGTACGTGTCGGAGCGTGGTAACATCGTCGAAGAGTAAATGATGACGGGAATTGTGTCCGCCTTGCTGGGGTGTTCAGGATGTCTGGAGAATTTAATTTTCGCCGACTTGCATAGGGACGCAGAGAGCGCGAAATTAAGCAAAAAATTTACATGGACTATGGAATTTCAATGCCCCCTTTACGTGCCCACGGGTTTGGCTTTTTCTCAGCTTGGGATCGTGGCGTGTAGAAAATGTTCATGAGCAATCCATTTTTTTTTGACTGCTATCTGGTGTTGATCTGGTCGTACTGGGAGTATGACATGGTTGTAGACAGACAGTGCCGGGATTATTTAGACCTCCGCCCGCGTTTCCCCTCCATCCTCGCAACTTCACCTCTATCTCGGATCTACGGAGTCTCATTCTCAAACCCAATGACTCGCCACCGCCGATTCTCTAGCATGTGAAAGTCGGGCCTCCATGCCAGCTGAAGATGCTCCCCACTATCCTCTCCATCACCCGCTTCATCGCCGGCATCGCGATCATGATCCTGGACGTGGCCCAGTACTGGAAAGACGTACGTTCGTCCCTTGAACTCATGCATGACACTGTCCTCATATATTGCAGAAATTACTGTCGCGATGGACCTCCCAATCGCCGCGTCGGCAGCTGATGCACCGTCTCGCCAACGCCCGGACGTTCGAGGAATGGGAATCCGCAGCCTTCGACCTGGATGAGCTTCTCAGCATCGATCTATGGTGAGTGTCGGCGAGTCGTTGATCGTCCCCAGACTCACCGAACTAGGCGTCAAAACCCTACCAGTCGTCACTACGACTATCGGCTTATCCTGCGACGGGTAGAGGCACTCTTGAGCGCCCGCGAGGACGACGATATCTTGACGCTCTGCAATCTCCTGCGCTCCGGCCTCGTGCGCAATTTGGGAAACATCACGTCGCCGCGGCTCTTCCTGCATGCGTACGCCGGCACCAAGTTCCTCATAGACGACTACATCACGCAGGTGGCCCTCTCCATCCAGTACGTCACCGAGCTGCAGACCACCTCCATCCACCATGGCGAATTCACCTCGCAGGCCAAGCTCGAGCTCCTGCACGACACGCGCCAGGCCTTCGGGCGCACCACCCTCGTGCTGCAGGGCGGATCGATCTTTGGTCTCTGCCATCTGGGCGTGGTCAAGGCGCTGCATCTCCAGGGCCTCCTCCCGCGCATCATCACGGGCACCGCGACGGGCGCCCTGATTGCCGCTCTCGTCGGCGTCCACACCGAGGACGAGCTCCTCACGTTCCTCAACGGCGACGGCATCGATCTCTCGGCATTCAACCGCCGCGGAGACAGAGACTCCGACCCCGCCGGCACGTGGCAGTCCTCCCTCAGCGACAGCCTCGCGACGCTCTGGCGCCGCACCCGCCGCTACATCCAGAAGGGCTACTTCTTCGACGCCAGCGTCCTCGAGGACTGCGTGCGCACCAACCTCGGCGACCTCACCTTTGAAGAAGCCTACGCGCGCTCTAAGCGCATCCTCAACATCACGGTTGCCATATCTAGCAAATCGGGGAGTCCCAATTTGCTCAACTACCTAACTGCCCCGAACGTCGTACGTCCCTCCCCTCTGTTCCCTCGCCACCCCAACAAACCGCTAACTAGACCAAGCTTATTTGGTCCGCAGCAGTCGCCTCCAACGCCTCCAGCAGCAGCCTCTACCAACCGGTAACAATCTACTGCAAAGACGAAACGGGCGCCATCGTGCCGTGGCCACACTCGCAAGACGTGACCTTCCACTCCTGGCACCACGTGCAATACAGCGAGCGCGAGTCGCCGCTCTCGCGCATCGCCGAGCTCTTCAACGTCAACCACTTCATCGTCTCGCAGGCGCGCCCCTACATCGCGCCGTTCCTGCGCTCCAACCTCAGCGTCGCCGACCGCCGCCCCACCAGCCCCTGGAACCCGGCCGCCTTCATCACCCGCCTCGTCGTGACCGAGCTGCACCTCCGCCTGCGCCAGCTCGACTCGCTCGGCCTCCTCCCGCAGGCCCTCGCCCGCCTGCTCATCGAGGAAACCATCCCCGGCTCCAGCCTCACCCTCGTGCCCGACCTGTCCCTCTGGGACTTCACCAAGCTATACCAGAACCCCGCGCGCGGCAGTCTGGACCACTGGATCCTCAAGGGCGAGCGCGGCGTCTGGCCGGCTGTCAGTGCGTTGAAGGTGCGCAGCGTGATTGAGATCGAGCTCGATCGCGGGTATCAGGTTGTGCGGAGAAGGCGGCCCGCGGGCGAGAACTCGTTCTCGTCGTACGCGCCGCCGCGGACGGCGCCGATGCCGAATGAGGGGCTCAAACGGCGGACTAGCGCTGGGCAGGGCGTAGAGAATGACGGGTGATGGGAGGGGGCTACGATGTATGATTGCGAAATGGCAAAAAGTGTCGTTTATCAGACTGGATTGTATACGCTGTATATCCAATATATACCCTTGAGAACAATACCACAGCCCGTCCGACGCAGGGGGGATATTTCATTAAGCCAAACAATCGTGGATATACAGAGTGCGCAACAGGATATAATATAATAACAAGACACATTGAACAGGAATAAGCCAGAAGACATTGCGCCAAAGACGCTGGAGACTCATCCAACATGAATCTGCCGGACAAGCCCAGATTAAACGGCCGTCTGAGGCCGATGAGAGGACTGGTGTCGTGACGACGGACGGAGAGATATATTGCCATGCGAACGGGGTCGTTCACTGGGCTGTGCGGCTACGTTCACTAGCGGCGGGACTATAGTGTGGTTAGTATGCTGCATACTGTACACTACGCATAACGCAACTTACTGCTGAATCCATATCCGTCCGTCGCTCCCTCTCGGTTCTGCGGGTCAATCTCCACGCGGATGGCCACATCCAGACCGCCAAACATGCCACTGTTGCTGCTGATGCCGTCCGCAGCCGCATGCTGTGTGCCCGCGCCGGCCTCGCCCTTATGCAGAGGCGAGTGCCCGTCCTTCGGGATGGGGACGACCGAGCTATCTGCCGCGGTCGCCCCGTTGACCTCGGGCGTGTCGACTTCGGTGATGCAGGCATAGTTGCGCGACGGCATCGTCACCTTGTTCCACGCCGCGCTCTTCTCCTGGCCGCCGGGCTGCTGGTCGAACATGTCCATCAGCGTCTCGTCGGTGTCGTGGTCCATGTGGTGGATCTTGTTCCGCCGCGCGAGCAGGTTGGCCACCGCCTTGGGCGGCGGCTTGTTGGTGATGGCGCTGCTGATGACGTTGACCATGTAGCGGGGGTCGTTCTGGCTCTGGATGCCGAGCTTGGGGTTCGAGTAGAAGCGACCGATGGCGGCGAGGTGGACGTCGCCACCGAGGATGGTGACTCGGGCCGAATGGGCGGCGGAGAAATCCTGGAGACGCTGGATGAAAAGGCGGCGTTCCCGCTTGTGCTGACGGGCGGTGTAGTGGTCGTCCAGGTCGTCGAGAAGATCGACCTGGCCATCGAACTGGTTGAAAAGACCACCGGCAAACCCAAACCGCTTGTTCATCAGACGAATAGGCGCGATCACCGGCGAGCTCAGGATGTTCTCCAGCCATGCCAGACGGGGGTAGGCGATGGGCACGCCCAGGAGCACGATCAAGTGCTTGATTTCCCCGTTGGCGGCCGCGACCTCGCGCTCCAGGCGAGAGAAGATGAGATCGTAGGTGTCGTTGTAGTTCACCTGGTGGCGGGTCCGCTCGGTGCGCGCATCCACTCCGATGAACGCCATGCGTTTCCCGAGACGCATGTAGAGGTTGCGGCTCTTCTCTTCGACATAGGGACCGGGTCGCTTGCCGACGATCCAGCTGTCGTCCTCGGGCTGGTTCTCCAGGACAAAGGTGTTCTCCAGCTGGCGGGGGTCGGCGCCGGCCGTCCCATTGATGGCCTGCATGGTCTGGGGGGCGTCGGTGGTGTAGGTCGACAAGGGCGGGGCGACGTGATGCTGGAAGAGGCAGTAGTACTTGAAGGCGACGCCACCGATGCCGCGGAAGACGGAACAGCGCATGAAGTGGTCGGTGTAGGAGCCGAAGCCGTCGATGATGTCGTGGTCATCCCAGATGTTGATCTGGGGAATGCGGGCATTGGCGGCCTTGAACGGGTCGGTGTTGTACCAGCGGACGTAATTGGCGTAGTAGTAGTCGTCGCAGCGCGCGCGCATGGAGTTGTTGAAGTCGTGCGTGCGCCGCTTGTGGGGGTTGCCGATGGAAGTCCATTCCTTCAGGGGCCCGTCGACGCGGATGCCGTCATTGTAGATCTGATCGCCGCCACCGATCATGACATGGAAGGGCTTTTGGGCATGCACGCGCAGGACATCATTCCACAGGTTGGGACCGATCCAGGCGTCCATGTCGGTGCCGACGGAGAAGCCATTGCAGGAATGGAACATGAGACGCATGGATTGGTTGATGGAGGGGACGACAAAATCCCAGGGGCGGCGGAGCTCCTGGCCTTCAGCATATCGGAAGCCCGGGATGTTGTACTCCCAGCGCGCCTCGTATGATTCCTGGGGGACATTGAGGGAGAATCGCCAGAAGGCCTTCTGGGGATCCTCGTACAGCCGGAGACCGTCAATGGCGACGGGCTGGCTGTTGGGGGTCTCCGCATGGGGAGCGGCGGCGGGACCAAGGGAGCGCAACAGGAGACGTGGCTGAGGCGACCCGGGCTTGGTGACAACCAAGACACTGCCGCGCCACATGGAGGCGGAATGGGAGGAGTCCATGCCTTTGTAGTTGAGGAGAGGGCCACAGATTACGTCAATCTGGGCGGCGGAATCGTTGATTGAGCCATTGGCGTCTGTTTATTAGCGATCATTCAGGGTGTGCGCGGAGTATGTCGCGTACCGGATTGATAGTATCGGTCGGCCATGCTCAGCGGGGAGGGAGTACGGGTATGGAGTAGAGGTGGTGAGGTGATGAGGTGATGAAGCAGAAAAACAAAAGGGAAAAGATTAATCAGGAGAAAAGCAAACCCAGCAAGGGAAGGAGAGAAACGAGGATCAGGCCAAGCGAAGCTGGGTCAAGTGGATAACGAATCCGAGAAGGCGTAAGAGTAATAAGAGTAATAGGAGAGCGAGAGAGAGCTGGATCAAGAGAGAAAAGATCGACTGAGAGCCAGGAATTGGAGGAATCGGGGGCTGTTCCTGGTTCGGACTCGGTGACTATGGAGTAGTACAGAGAATAATAATAATAATAATTCGGACAAGAAAGATAGGGCTGAACGGGGCAAATAAATAGAGAACCACGAGCGATTCTTGGCGCTACGTAGGTAACCTAGGTAGCTAGCTATGTAGGAGGAAGATATAGTAAATAGATAGATAATAGATGGGGGACAGAGAGAACGAAGAGAATGCACGGTTCAAGTCATATATTAAATAGGATCTTCGTATTCTCTGTGAAGGAGCTGACTAGGCAGACGAATATGGGGACGATCGGAATCTCTCGATGCATTTCGAGCTTCCCTTCCAGGGTTGCGATGTGGATGATTAATCTCAGCCCCTTAAGTCGATCCCCAGCCCAGCCACATTCAGGACCACATAGAGTACGACCATCTTCAACACAGCCACCGACTACACATCCAGGCCAGTGTGCTTCTCACAACAAGACAAGACAAGACAAGACAAGCAAAAGAAAAACCAAACTCCAGACAGTACTCGATCAAGATCCCAGTCCCACCAACTCCCATCCTGTTAGGGTATCGTCCCATGATTAATCAAACAAAATGCGCCCACCAAGACACTGCTATCACTCACTCACTCACTACTCATCCCTGCCAACCTGCATCTCGGTCAGCAACTCTCCCATCTGTCCACGGTGGTCCATAGTGTCCAACTCGGGTTGTTTCTCAATCAACTCCAGCGTGCGTTTCAACAGCTCCGACAGCGGCACGTTCTGGTAATCTGCCCCATCGGAATGCTGCTGCACTGCAGGTGAGGGAGCATGCGCAGGAGGCCCACGCACTGCGTCAGCCCCACCCTCGGACAACGACAACTGCACCGCTTCACGCTCTTCTTCCGCATCAGCCATCGGATCCGCCAGCGACACCGGACTGTCCACCTCAGGGATCGTGAACAGATTCTGCAGCCGCATCTCGGTCGCTTCTCTGCGCCGGCGTCGGTCCTGCTGCCGAAGTCGATGGCACGTGTCCAGGCCAGGAGCGCGCCACTGCCCGTCCAGACTGTCGCTGTCCAGCGATTTGTCAAACGTGTACAGGTCGTTGATGAACTTGTTAACCGATGCATTGCGCGTGTACTTCTCCCGCGTGTACCCGTCCCGCGACGCAAACCACGCCCGGTACGACGCCCGCTGCAGGATGAGCCGACACTCGTCCATGTAGTAGCTCAGCCGCTCCTTGTACTTGTCCAGCGTCGCGCGGTCGGGCTGGAGGATCGCATCCGCAAAGTCGAGCATCCACTGGCAGAACAGGATCGTGATGACGATCTCCATGCCCGGGTCGTCGTCCGCGCCCAGCGCCACACAGTACGGGCTGGAACTCAGGAATCCCACGTTGACGTGCACCGGCTGCGACAGACTGGAGTCCAGGAGCGCCAGGAGGTCGGCAATCTCCACGCTGTACATGGTGAAGCCGTGGTCCCAGATCGACCACAGGTCGTCCGTCTTGCTTGGGATCCACTCGAAGTGGCGGGCGAAGAGACTCTTCTTGTTGTAGTCGAAGCCCAGGATGTAGTGTCTGCCACGGAAGGCCGGCCCCGCGTCGGCAATGGGCAGGGCCACGAACAGGAATTGAGGGTCATCGCCGACGTTGCATGGGTCGAACACCTGGTCGTCGAGGAACTCGTGGTATGACATGGGACGGCAGTCGAGGCCATCATAGACAAACAGCCCGTTGCGTCTAGCATGGGTGTCCTTGCCCCGTTCAACCGAGCAGAGATACAGATGGTAGTCCACGATGTTCCAGGGGTGACTGACGCTGTAGGTCGCAAATTCCTCTTCTTTTCTTTTGATCTGGACCTCGGAGTCGTCGGAGGCGACGGACTCTAGCTCGGACTCTGGATCACTGTCGTAGCTATTGGTCTCGTGGAGGGGATCGGCCTGAATGATCTCTTCGGCTTGCTCCAAGCTCACTTCGTCCTGGAGGGCTTGGGAGTCTTCGCCGAGAGGCAAGCTACTCTCCTCGAGGAAGTTGCGTAGAGCCTTGATGTCCTCCCAGCTTCTCTTCAGCTTGAAGATGGACACGGGAGACTCTTCAGCCACTGGAGAGGTGACTCCGTAAGGCATGACTGCGTAGCTTGGACTGAGCCGAGTCTGGAGGAATTGTGGAAGTGAAGTGAAGATTGTTGGAAACGAGGATGAATCGAGGCAGGAAACAGAAACAAGTACAGGAACGGTGAAGGTTTAGGTGTTGACTGAAGGACGAAGACAGAACTGTTGAAGAGAACTGACGAAGAGGACTGACGGTCGAGAAGAGAGGGTTATATGAAGGAAGATAAATGTAGAAGAGGGAAGCGAGAGTGGGAGAAGAAATAGACGAAGAAGTGAGAGAAACACTGAAGGTGATCCGTGCCCTCAGAAAACAGACAATGCCATCTTCGTGCATCTTTGACTCTATCATTCACATTGTTAAAGACAGGGACATGCAAACCGACGTGGAATTCTGTATCAGACAAACTGCCTCAAAGCACATTGCTTACAAGATGTCTCAACTCACGGCTGTCTGTATAGATTGAATGCGTGCCGAGAGATCTTCCTACTATCATTTGTTCTAGAACAATACTGCTGTCTCGGCGATCTGATCTACGTGAACCCTTCCATTGCCGAATTGGGAAGACCTGTCACTGTCACCAACATCAACCCTTCTAGAATGTCTCGGAATCAAAGTGCATTAGACAATGCCCGATCAATTAGATCGTCTGCCTCTATCCTTGTCTGATGTTTTACACTGACGCAACTTCCCGAACCAGTAAGACGTAGCCAGTATCTCTACATCAAAAGGGGTATGATTCCAAGCAGAAGGACAATATGACACAAAGTATACCCAAACAGGGGCTAAAACAGTATATAGTATGTAGTCACACACAAAAAACCATGCAATCTATTCATATGCCAAACACCATCCCAAAACAATGCCTACTCATTCCTAAACATCCGCTCGAACCAACCCATCTGCTGCCGTCTTTCTCTTTCTTTCTTCTTGTAGAAAAACGCCCACACGCTTCCGGCAAGATATCCGCCCAGATGCGCCACGTGGTCCATCCGAACGGCCTTGACAGGGCTCAGCATGCTGAGAATCTCCACGGCGACAATGCCCGTCAAGAACGCCGAACCCTTGGCGGAGAAGACTTCTTGCCATTCCGCGGGGAGGAAGAAAATGGTAAATCGTTCACTGTTGTTGCAAGATGTCAGTTATACCGGTAGACAAATACTCGATGGATACATACTCCGCATGAAGCAAGCACAGGGCGGCGACAAGACCCGAGATGGCGCCACTGGCTCCAAGTCCAGTGACCATCAGGTTTCCTCGCACAATATGGTAGAGCAGGGACGTAAACGAGCCAAAAACACCAGAGGCAAGATACAACGCTAGGAAGTTACCCCGGCCGATCTCATCGTGGACTGTGTCTAGTTAGTCGGTTGTAGACATGGGCTGAATGCATTGTGGTACACACCCTTTGTTCCGACCACCCACAACACAAACATATTCGCTGCGAGATGTCTCACAGTCTGATGGCTGAAAACATTCCCCACCAAGCTCAGAGGGCGAGGGTACGCGGTAACAGTGATGAAGTAGCGATTCAGAAGTCTCCAGGCTGGAGGCCACAATCTCCACAGAGCGAATATACCCACGTTCATTCCAATGATGGTCATGATAGTTGCCGCGGCAGGAGGAACACTGGGCCATAAACGGTCTGCCCTCGCCGGCGGTTCATACCACTGCGCAAAGACATAGCACAGACCAGTCGTCACGACGGTTGCTGCCAGGGCTCGGAGGATGCGGGATGTCTGGGGACTGGTCAACTCGATATAATTCTATGCTCATATTCGAGGCCTCCACTTACATTGGTCACCTTCGACAGGTCCATATCCCACTCGGTGGCCCTCGTGTGGTGCTTCTGTATCCATGCGAGGACCGGGCGCTGGCTGGGATCCGCGCGCTCTCGAACTATAATCATCAATATCACGGTACAGCGCAACCATCCCATGGAGCGAAGTACTCACCCTCCAGGGCGGCAGATTCCTCAAACTTCTGAAGCGCCGTGTTCTTCTGGATCATACGCTTCAGTTTCTCCCGTTCTTGTTCCTCGCCCTCCAGCCACTCCCGACGCTTCCGTTCCTGCTCCGCAAGCAAGCGTGCCTCATTCTTCTCCCTCGCCTCCTTCAAGACGCTCTTGCCGTAGGGATCATTCTCGTCCCCAAGCTCGGCGCCATAACTGCCACTCTGCGGCTTATACAGACCGAGCTCTTCAGCGCGCCGAATAAGCTTCTCTTGCTCCTCTTTTTCCTCCCGCTCAATGCGCGCCAGAATTGCCGCATCCTCGTCGAGAGGATAGTTCGCACGGAGCCAGTTCAGACCCGCGTCGAGGGCTTGGCTGCGGACAGAGCGGGTGATATCGGCGGGGAGGTCGAGGTCCAGGGTCCCGTCGACACGGCGACCCTGCAGAACGGAGAGAACGCGGTTCCCCATCTGCGGTGAGATTTTGGCACGGGGACCGAAGATCGAATTGATCTCGGCGGCGGAGAAGGGCTCGGGACGAAGTTGCACGCCATGTTCAACGGGTTCCTGCGGCTTGGCGCGCAGACAGGACGAGGTCGTAAACGGTCGGAGGACGGGGGAGAACACGGAGTTGGTGCGAAGATGTACTTCGTGCGAGGTCGTTAGGGGGTGGTAGGCCCGTGTGAGGCCGATGGAGAGTCTGGGAATGCTATGCGGCTGCCATGGCGTGGACATGCGACAGGCGGAGCGGAGCGGCGAAAGCAAGCTCGAGGGACGTGGTCCCGAGCATGGGATCCGCCACGCTAGGCCGAACACATTGCTCATATCCTGCGATCGAGGGCAAGGCCCTGCTTAGCAAGTTCGCCAGGTGTTTGTTGGATACTGGGTGGGCTGTCGGGGGTATTGTTGGAGAAGATCTGCGAGGGCGGAATCAGGTGGATTTCTCCGGCCCGCCGAGGATTGTTCCGTTGTCTATAGAGGGTAGCTAGTACGTTACTACCTAGGCACCTGATGCACCATTTGAAGGCTCATTCATTATATTGGTATATCTAGTTATCAAAGTGAGTGTCCAACATCCTTCTATGGGATTGATTATCACCATAAACAGTCCGAGTCTACGCTGCGGCTAAGTTAATTGTGAAGTATGACAGGTGAACCAGATTTATATATTCCAACCATCGACATCACTCATGTCAACCATAGCATTCCCTAGTCTTTGAATACATGCAAACAACATAATGAACAATGCATAGCCTCTAAATTGAAAACTACAGTGAATACCACCAGGACTACAGTATTGTTGCCCTTTTGAACACGTGCCAGTCACGTGTCGATAAGACCTACTGATAACGACATCGACAGGAACAAGAACCGTCACATCCACTCCCCACATCATAAGAAAAGCAAAAGGACTTCAAAATGTCAGGGGAATCCGCCCCAATCACCCTGGACGCTTTCGCTGAAGCCATCAAGGAGCTTCCACTCTCAGTCGTCTACGCCAAAGTCACCGAACTCCGAAACTCCATCGCCCACTTGCGACGTTCCAATGCCGAGCTGCAAACATTCGTGGCCGAGTCATGCGACACCGAAGATGAGAAACGGGAGCTCGGGGGCTACATTTCCGAAAATGAGGGCGTGATGACCTCCATGACGGACAGGATCATGTTGTTGAAGGCAGAGGTTGAGAGCCGGGGTCAGCGATGGATTGAGGAGAGTCCCGCGAGCGAGGCCAAGGATGAGGGAGCTCCAGCTATCAATGGGAGTGCGGATGATACTGGAAACGCGGCGCCTCAGAACTCTGCTGCAGAGTTCCCGCGCGGACCTGATCCGGAACAAGATGGCGTCTACCTGTGAACCCTTGGGACTGAAGCCACTTGGGGTTCACCCACGGAATTTAATGTTTAATGAGCGGTTGATACGAACAAGTACGATCTGATCATCGGCGCACCCTACAGAATCAGGAACAAGCAGCTTTACATACCCCGCCGTCGTCGCGGGAATCAGTCCGACCGATCAGCCGTCAGAACTGGAATCGGGGTCAGGTCGATTTCGGAGGAAGCGTATTCGAGACGCGTACATGGGAATCTCGCATGTATGATTTTGCTACGCCGAACCAGAGATGTCAGAATTATTCATTGTTCATACTCGGTGAAGCTAATTCAAGGCCATCATTCACGTCGCTAGTTTAAGGTAAAATCACAGATTTCGACCAACATGATGGTGGTATGCACTTCTGTTTTATCTAGGCCAAAACAACCGCTCTGATCATTGTAAACTCGACGAAATAGGTCGTGACAGGGAATATGCAGGGAAACACGAATAAATATTCACACCGCATGCTCAATGCTCAAATCCTCAACACTTGGTGGATGCATCGCACAAGACCAAGGATGGACTAAAAGACGCATAAACCGTAAGATCCGGGAGAAACGAAGAAAATCAGGTTCCAACGCCAGGTCAGAAGACAAATTATTTGTCAGCGAACGCAGTAAGAAGAGCTCAATCCTAGCTCAGCTAGAACTGGGCTGGCCCCAGTGACCACCAGCCAGGGCCTCAGGGGGGATCCTCTGCTGCTTGATGAAAAGATCGATCAGGGGCTGCATGGGCTCCATTTCCTTGTCGGACACCAGTCGGTAGTATTTGGCCACGGTGACGAAATGGACGAAGCACATGTTCAGGATATCGTGCTTGTTGATGTGCCAGAACGGGTTGAGCCAATGCGCGTGATACAGATGGGCGTAGCAGCGGAACATCTGCTTCATGATGCCTTGGCAGTCCTTATAGAAGGTTGGAGGGAAACCGCTGGACTTGCCAATCCATTCTTCTCCATTGGAGGCAGCAGCCGGGCTGGGAGGGTTGGTACTGGCGACTTCATTGAGCGCGAAAGTTTCCGGGACGCCGGTCACCTTATCGGTAGGGAACATGACAGGGTCATGAATCTTGCTGACAATCCACTTCTCCACGCGGTTGATGAACTTGGGAGCGGAGATCTTGGCGGCACGGCCATCCACAAGCCAGGTGTAGGTCAGACTAAGGAAGCGAATGTTAGTGGGAGGGTTTGGATCGATTATTATCGGGGCGACCCATGACTTACCGGCCAGCGGACATGGTGGGGCAAGTGGCTTCATTGCAGATGGGGAGGCCAGTGACCCCATTGACTTCCTGGATGACCTGGAGCATGCCATGCAAGAGACGGTATTGTTCGACAACTGTACATGGAGCATGAGCAAACAGGGACGCGACGGGTACCGAAGAGGTCATCAGAAGACTTACTCTGATGAGCCAACCATTCTCCCAGCTCAACGTTCTTGGGACAGGCACACAAGGTCAAGAAGTTACCCTTCACATTCAAGGGGGCATATTTCTCCTGGAAGAAGTACTTGGGAGCATCGGGATCATAAGGGAGAGGGTTGTCCATGTTCGCGGAGTGCGACGGGGAGTTGGGTACGGCACCCGCCTGGGGCGTTTGAGCAACTGGAGAAGGAGCCGGACTTCCATTGTTCATCTTCGGGGCGTTATTGTTGTTGTTCTTGTTGTTATTGCCTCTGCCGAATCCTTGGCGGCTGAAAGCCAATCGAATGATAGGTCAGTTTTCGACTCGTGGGCGGCGTAGAACGATGTGGGGAAATATATCAATCAATGTAGGGGGAGGGGAGCAGAGAAGGGGGGAATGTTGACACGAGATGCAACGAGGAAGCAATAGAGTGGAAATAAACGTTAATAGATCGGATAGGGGATGGAGATGAAGGGGAAACATGGTATTTATACTTTGGAGGCGCATGGTTCTTGCAGGTCTGTGGCATTTAGGGGGACAACGGGAGCACAAGATGTTGATGCACGAAGAGGGGGGAAATCAGGACCAAGTACTTACACGCTCTGGAGGAAGGTCGCCATGATGGTGGAGAGGGGGTTGAACACGACCGACGAAGAGGTGAAGATGAGAGAAGGATAGCACGGAGAGAAAGATGCGAGAAAAGAGAGAACGAGAGAGGAGAGGGAGTAGTAGAGAAGAAGGATGGCCCTCTGGAGAGAAAGACGGTATCCGATTCTCTCTTTTGGTCTGGCCCCCTTGGAGCTGTTCCGCCGCTAAGCCCCCTTGAGGCCGGAGCGGATCATTTGGTTCCGACGAGAGGTCCAGCAAAGCTCCGCGGTCTTTTGATCATCCGATATATCTATCTTGCGACTATCTCTCTTCCCCTGGTATCCCTCCCAATTGAAATCTCTGTCAGTCGGGGATTGAGAACCGTCAGAGGAGACTTTCTACATCGTATCCTTCGGACCTTTTCTCCCCTCCCCTCCACTCTCCACGAGGATCTTGACGCGCCCTCGACATTTCCTCGACCAGAACACATACACTCCTTGATCATGTCTTCGTCCGACGAGGAGGTTGTTCGCCGTCCGGGACGTAGCGCAGGCGCTGGTCAGCCTGCCAGCCCATCCGGAAGTGAACAAAGAAGTGAACACAATGGATCCGCCGCGCGCGATCAAAGCCCCGTTGCCTCCGACACGGGAAATATGAATATGGATGATGACGACGCTGATCTCTTCGGATCAGATGGGTCGGACGGCGGATTTGGAAATGACACTGAGTATGGTTGACCATCGTTTCAATCCCAAATTGCCCTCCTAATACTGCATTAGACAACCGCACCGGACATTGGACGACGAGGAACTCGACTCGGGAGATGATATGGAACGATACGACCGAGCTGGCGAGCGCATGGATTATGAAGCTGGCGGCGAGGGAGACTACCAGGAAACAGTGAACATTATGGACTTGAGTTTGGGCCGGGCACCCGAACCCTTAACATCCAACGGCGAGGTGCGCAAGGAAATTAACCTCACGACGTGGATGCGTGACTAACCATTCGACCCGCAGATATACACAATGCCCGTCCCTCATTTCTTGTCGGTAGAAACCGAGGAGTTCAACCCCGAGACTTATGTTGCACCCCCGTTCTCGACCGCAGCGACGTCTCTTTGTTGGCGACACGACCCAAACAACGAAGAGCTTCTCCAGTCCAACGCTCGTATCATTCGCTGGGAAGATGGCTCCATGACGCTTCAACTGGCTTCGGCGCCCAAGGAACAATACAGAATCTCCACCAAACCTCTTGCACCTCTGAACAAATCCGGAGACTACGACACGAAACTGGACTCTCATGTTTACCTGGGTGCCGCGGCGGAGACATCATCCGTGTTTAGACTGACATCGCATCTGACTCACGGTCTCACGGTGTATCCCACGGCTGTAGAAACCGATGATGCCGTGCAGCGACTCCAAGAGTCGTTGGCTGCCGCCGCGCGGGGTGGCAAGAAGACGGTGGACGGCTCCGCACCGGTTATCGAAGTGAAGGAGGATCCCGAGTTGGCGAAACGCCAGGCAGAACTGGCCGAGCGAGAGAAATTGAAGGCCGCGCGTCGTCGGCAGCAGCTCCAAGAACGGGAGCTGGACCGTGGCAGCCGTCGCGGGTATGGCCGTACAGGAGGTGCTGGACTTACTGTGGGTGGATTGGAAGATGACGACTTGCTTTCGAGACCCCGGGCCAAGAAGCCTCGTCGGCCCAACCGCCGCGGGGAGATCTATACCGATGATGAGGAAGACTACGACCGTCGTGGCCGCACGAGGGAGGATGAATATGATGAAGATGATGGCTTCCTTGTTGGCAGCGATGAAGAGCCTGAAGTCGTTGACGACGAGGAGGACGAGGATATCCTCGAAGACGAAGACATGGATGCGGAAGGCGAGGAAGAGGAAGCTCCCGCTCGGACTAAAGAGAGACGAGCATCTCCTGAAGGTGGCGCTGCAGGAACTCCACCGGTGCGGAAGAAGAACCGCTTCATCGTGGAGGATGATGATGAAGAATAAGTTATGTCACATCAGATCGACCATCAACTTCCTCTCTTGCATTATCTTGCTCCATGTCTCTATGAAACTTGCTTCTCTATGGTAATGATTGTCCTTGATATTTACGTCGCTTTCTTGGTGACCGTGTACAGCGAACAAGTGGTCTTCTATTCTGCATGTACTTGAAGATATGAAATATAAATGGGTTCATTGCTCACAGGGTATTTATGATCAGCAATAGAAAATTGAGCTCAATGAGCTGGCATGATGCTGGAACGTATGTCTCGAACCACAAAAACCACACGCCTGCTTAATCCGCTATCTTCCCACGCCAACGCCGGCCCTTCCATGAAGCATATCACATAAAGTCGTCAAGAACACTCGGTAACTCAGGGAACTACACCATTCGGGAATTCATGTGGTTGAAAGTCAAACTTTGCAATCACTTCCCGGGCACTTCTGGCCACTCGTAGACATAACACGTCCTGCTCATCACGTTGATCTTTGGAACGCGTTTCCACCATCACAGGCGGGAAGTGCGCCGGGCGGTCTTCGTGCCAGCTCCGCTGCCGGTTCTCCATTTCCTCAATAAGGGAGAGTAAGCTAGGAGAATCGGCGCATTTCGCCGAACCCGCAGGATCAGCTGGGACCCCGGTAACGCCGCTCCGGACCGTCTGTCGCAGCCAGTCCTTCCAAGTTTCCGTCGGGTTGGGCGAGTTCTTGGCGACATGGGCCACATAAGCTGGCGGGGCGGTCTGCTTGCCAAGCTCTACGGCATCGGCCTTTGACACCCGCAGCCAGGTGTCGCCCAGGACATTTAACAGGGTCCCTGTGAACATGACATTTTGCATGGCCGTTGCAAATTTCAGCGGACAGGTCTGGCAGCGAAGTACCCTTTGCGCGGTCTTTGCGCCAATGTACAAAGAACATACGGTGTGTTGGGATATCGGAAAGGGAGCGAGGGAGGAAAGGTGACTGAGACAGAGGTAGAGATAGTGCAAGCAGGTGCATTGATTGTCAGAGTCGTTGCTTCCTGGAGTAAAGGGAGCCGATGCCATCTGGGATAGATCTGGCGGGAGCATGGCCGGGGTAGATGTGGCGGCCGATACACTCGAGAAGTCAGGCCACGGGCTGATTGTCTGAGGAATAGGGGTGGTGAGTTTCGCAGCTCCTGATTGCGAGGAATGATTATGGTTCTCATCTGTAGAGAATAGGTGAGGGATTGGTTGCGCGTGGCCCGATGGAGCAGTGTAGACTGGGGGCCAGATGTACGCAACATCCGCAATAGCTGTTGCGTCTGTACCCAAGGTACTCAAGTCTGGAAGTCCGCATAGAGGATCATTCAATTCCGGCAACAGATCACTGCCGTTTGGAATGTTGAATAGGCCTAAATCGCTGTCGTCTTCGCGGGCCCGTTTCTTTGGTGGCCTCCCCATCTGCTTTTGTATCGAGTAGTGGCAGACCAAAGACTGCTTGAGACATCGGCTACAGCCCGTCAACTCTCCGGAGCATTTCAACTTCTTTTTCCCTAATTAGCGCGCACAGAATTAGGACTTGGATCTTCCAAAGCATCATATTGAAAGACAAAGCACATACTGCATTCATCGCAGGCCGCATGCCTCTTTATTGATGGAGCTGAGCATCCTGCGGTGTCGGAGTTACTGAAGCCATCTACCGGGTTCGGAAGTAGAGTATTCCAATCAGAGCTAGCGGTCTGCATCCTGGATACTAATCAAGCAGACACGAGGGAGTATCAAGTAGACCCTGAATGTCAGCGAGTCGATGGTGGGATGAGAAGAATAACATCGACGGAAAGCGCCCCGATAAGATGAGATCGAGGGCGGTGTGTCACGTGGGCGGTCACCCAGCATATCTCGGGCCCCAAGAAAAAAAAGTGGAAGAAACGAAAAAAAGTCTCCAGTTGCTGTTTACTCAACAAGTCGCGAATTTCCGGCATTCCTTCACCATGGTGAATGCTTCTAAGGTTTCGAAGAAGCGCAAGGCTGTCACTCGCGATGTTGAGGAGGAGGCTGGTGTGTTTTCCGGAGACGAACTCAACGCAGAAAACCTCGACGGTGCTCTGTCGGACAATGCGAACGAGCTGTCGAGCGACGAAGATGATTCCGAAGTCGAATTAGTGGACGAATTCAGTGACGAGGACGATGAAGACGAAGAAGAGCTGGATAGTGATGAGATCCCGTCTGATGGAGAAGAACCCAAGAAAAAATCGGCCAGTACCGCGGTGGATGGCCCTCAAGCGGACGATGAAAGCTCTAGCGAGGATGAACAGCCCAACTTCCGCATCGAAAAAGACGCCAATGGTGAAGACCGTTACATCTACGACGAAATTAACCCGGACGACAACTCGGACTACTCTGATGTTGACGAAAATGCGAACACCATCGGTAACATTCCCCTCAAGTTCTACGACGAATATCCTCACATCGGTTATGACATCAACGGGAAGAAAATCATGCGCCCTGCCAAAGGCGAGGCTCTCGATGCGCTGCTTGATAGCATTGAAATTCCGAAGGGATGGACCGGCCTTACCGATCCTTCTACTGGAAAGCCGCTCGAGTTGAGCCAGGATGAATTGGAGCTGTTGCGCAAGGTGCAGATGAACGAAATTCCTGAGGAGGGCTACGATCCGTATGAGCCCTTGATGGAGTGGTTCTCTAACAAGCAGGAAATCATGCCATTGAGTGCTGCGCCCGAACCTAAGCGCCGGTTTGTGCCTTCTAAGCACGAAGCGAAGCGGGTCATGAAGATCGTGAAAGCCATCAAGGAAGGGCGTATCTTGCCGTACAAGCCCCCCACGGAGGAGGATGAGGACAAGGATGTTATCAACTACGACCTGTGGGCCGATGAAGCAGAGAGACCCGATCATCCCATGCATGTTCCGGCTCCCAAGCTTCCTCCTCCTGGTTACGAGGAGAGCTATCATCCGCCTCCCGAGTATCTCCCCGACAAGAAGGAGCGCAAGGCATGGGAGGAAACCGATCCCGAAGACCGGGAGCAAGAGTTTCTCCCCAACGACTTTGGCTCTCTTCGGAAGGTTCCTGGCTACGAGAATTTCGTCAAGGAAAAGTTCGAACGTTGCCTGGATCTTTACCTCGCCCCTCGTGTTCGTCGGAGCAAGCTGAATATCGACCCCGAGAGTCTCCTGCCAAAACTTCCCAGCCCGGAAGAACTGAAGCCCTTTCCAACCACCTGTGCCACAGTGTTCAGGGGACACAAAGGTCGTGTGCGGACCGTCTCCGTCGACCCGTCTGGCGTCTGGCTTGCAACTGGTGGCGACGATGGTACTCTTCGCGTTTGGGAGCTGCTCACTGGCCGTCAGTTGTGGACTGTCAAGTTGAGCGACGAGGACGCTGTCAACGTTGTTCGCTGGAGGCCGGGTAAGGACGCTGTGGTCCTTGCTGCTGGTGTTGGCGATGACATTTTCCTTGCCGTGCCCCCGATTGTCGACCCGGAGCTGGAGAAGGCTAGCCTGGAACTTATCGACGCAGGCTGGGGTTATGCGGCGTCGAGACCTCCTCCCACTGCCGCCGAGGAGAACAAGAAGAACACTCCGCCACAATGGATCCGTCCTTCTGCTGCGCTTGCGGACTCCGGTGTATGCGCCGTCATCCCTCTCCGATACGTGGTCAAGACTCTGTCGTGGCATCGTCGCGGTGATTACTTCGTCACAGTGTGCCCCGGATCCTCCACGCCGGCTTCCGTGGCCATCTCCATCCATACTCTTTCCAAGCACTTGACCCAGTTCCCCTTCCGCAAGCGTATCAAGGGCGGTGGTCCTCCCCAGACGGCCCATTTCCACCCCTCGAAGCCTATCCTGTTTGTTGCGAACCAGCGCACCATCCGCGCCTACGATCTCTCCCGCCAGCTTCTCGTCAAGATCGTCCAGCCCGGTGCGCGCTGGATCTCCTCCTTCGACATCCACCCGACTTCCTCTACCGCTGCCGGCGGCGACAACATCATCGTTGGTTCCTACGATCGCCGTCTACTCTGGCATGATCTGGAGCTGTCGCAGCGCCCCTACAAGACCCTGCGGTACCATCGCAAGGCAATCCGCTCCGTCAAGTTCCACCCCGGCGGTCGTTACCCCTTGTTCGCGGACGCCAGTGATGACGGCTCCCTCCAGATCTTCCACGGCAGCGTCACCGGTGATATGCTCAGCAACGCCAGCATCGTGCCCCTCAAGGTGCTCAAGGGCCACAAGATCACCGGCGAGCTGGGCGTGCTGGATGTTGACTGGCATCCTCGGGAAGCCTGGTGTGTCAGTGCGGGTGCAGATGGCACCTGTCGGTTGTGGATGTAATCTTGCATCGAGCTTTCCAGCAGGTGGTGTTTTCTGCCTGCGGTCAATGTACTGTGCTATATATCTACATGAGGCGTTTGGTGTGCATAGTTCTAGTCTTAGATATCCATTACAAAAAGTTTGCCGTCACCATCATCCCACCTTACCCTCCAGTCTCTCCCGTCGATGATGATCAGAGAAAGCCATGCAACCTGGCGAATGCCCAGCATTGTCATTAACATCATTATCATAGCTCTATAGTAACTTTTCCCAAAGCCACGCCCAAAAATATGTGTATAAGAAGCGAAAAGCTGCATCTATAAAGCCAAAGGAGATCGGTATCAAACAACACCCCCACTCCAATCCCTGCGCAACTTCTCGTACTTCTTGAGGTCCGTAACGCTGGGACGAATGAAGGCCTTGGCCGCAACAAAGTCCTCCAGCTTGATGGTATCCCGTCTCTTGATGGCGGAGTAACCGGCGCGACGGAGCAAACTGCCGAGATCCGCACCGCTGAACCCTTCGCACTCCTCGGCCAGTCGGCGGAGGTCCTCGTTGAACTCGATGGGGAGGTTCCGCACCAGCGTCTGCATGATCTCCGCCCGCTCCAGCGGACTCGGCAGGTTGACGAAGAGGAGCGTCTCCAGCCGGCCGGGCCGCAGCATGGCCGGGTCGATGATGTCGGGACGGTTCGTGGCCGCGATCACGTAGATGCCCTGGCGACTGCTGCCCAGGCCGTCGAGCTCGGTGAGCAGGGGTGTTAACCACGCGGGCGGACGCCTCGGAGAGCGTGTCGTCGCGGCGCGGCACGAGCGCGTCCAGTTCGTCGAAGAAGATGACGCAGGGGATGGACGAGCGCGCGCGGACAAAGACCTGGCGCACCGCCCGCTCTGATTCTCCGACGTATTTGTTGAGGAGCTCGGGGCCCTTGACGCTGATGAAGTTGGCGCGCGACTCGTTGGCCACCGCCTTCGCCAGGAGCGTCTTACCGCAGCCTGGAGGACCCCAGAGGAGCACGCCGGTGGGCGCGGTGATACCCACGCTGGCGTAGATTTCGGGGTTCTTGATCGGCTCGACGATGGCGGTCGAGAGTTCGTCGCGGACGCCGCCCAAGGCGCCGATGTCTGCCCAGGTCGTGTCGGGGATCGTGGCGAAGCCTTCGCGCTTGGAGGAAGGCTGGATCTTGGGGAGCGCCGTGAAGAAGTCAGCGTTGGAGACGTGCACGACCTGGGATTCGTCTCCAATCGGAGATTCTTTCGCGTGGGTGATGAGGCGGCGCAGTTCTTTGACTTTAGGACTGAGATCGTCGCTATCTTCAATATCCATATCGTCTCCACTATTGGACTTGAGGATGTCCAGGTATCTCTTGATGGCGGTAGAGCCGGCGGTGGACACCAGATCGTTCAGATCCGCGCCGACGAAGCCGGGCGTGCGTTTGGCCAGGGTCTTGAAGTCTAAGTCGTCCGCAAGGACCATCTTGCGGGTGAGGGCACGAAGGATCTTCTCTCTAACAGGCTCCGACGGTACGGTCATGTTTATTTCCTTGTCGAAGCGTCCTCCTCGCCGCAGGGCGGCATCCAGGCTATCTGGGCGGTTGGTCGCCGCCAGTACAATCACCGGCTTTCCATCGGTCTTGTCGAGCGCTAAGTCGTCCATACATGTCAGAAGCTGAGCGACGATTCTCTTCTCCATTTCTCGTTGCGCGCTTTCTCGCTTTGGTGTGATGGCGTCGATTTCATCGATGAATATGAGGCAAGGGGCTAACCGCTTGGCCTCTTCGAAATGTTCCCGGAGGGCCTTCTCTGATTCTCCTGACATTCCCGAGACGATTGATGGGGCTGATATAGAGATAAACGGGACACCTAGTTCGGCCGCGAAGGCATTTGCAATCATGGTCTTTCCGCAACCAGGCGGACCATGCAGCAGAACACCTCGGGGAGGTTGCACATTCGACGACATGTACACTTGTGGACGAGTCATGGGGAGGATGACCAGATCTCCGAGGTCTTCGATCACATCGTCTAATCCACCCAGGTCTGCGAGACTCACATGCGTCGGAGGGGACCGGTCAATGTTAGCCTCCGCCTTGCGACGTTTGGAGGAATGAGATTCTCCTCCGTGCTGGCGCCGTTTGCTTGACGTGGGCGCGGGAGTTGCAGTATCGGTGGTGGGAGGTTCACTCGGCTTCTGCTGCTTCGAGGTTGTATTCCACATGCCCACAATGCTCTTGTTTAGGCTGTTGGATTCCTGTTACAGTCAGTCGTTCTACCCCAACTCAACTGTAAACAAGGCCGGAAGACGAAAAAGTATGTCCATACCAAGACTGGCTTCTCCTCCTCCAATCCCTCAAAGTCCCCATCTACCGAGTCGTTTTCATCCTCGCCGATCTCGTCCGCTTTGATTACTTCGACGACCCGCTCGATGCTGTCCTCAAGCATGCGCTTGGGCTTTCTGTTCAAACTCGAGTTTGACCTTCTGATGCGGTCATAAATAACCGGAACCGACAGACGCTTCGGATTGCTATCTTCCTGGTTATCGAGGATACTGCGTACAACTTGGTGGACCTATTCGTCGGAGAAAAAAAAATATTAGCACGGGCTCGGCGCAGAAGGAATTGTTTCACCCACCTCTCGATCCAGGCCCTGTCGCAGGGTCGGTCTACCACCGCGACGCATGTCGTCTATATGAACAGAGACTTTATTCACGCAATCGCGTGGAGAAGCGAAGATGGGAGTCGGTAGTTGTATGAAATTGCGCCGGGGATTTTCTACAACTTCCGCCCATCGGAGAAACAGATGTACCGGCGGCAGTTAACGTACGGCTGATACAACAATAAAGGCGGAGATCGGTACGAAATTGCGTGACGAGTTACAATACCATACCAAATGCATTGATTGCAGTGCTTCCCCACGTCATTATTCCGGGGGCTTATCGGCGGACCAGCAGTGCATCTCTCTCTTCCCTTGACAATATGCAACAACAATGGGCAACACAAACAGCTCCCATAAGATCTCGGCCCAAGACCGGTAAGTCTGGATCCTGGGAATCTCCGCCTATTCATACACTTCCCTACCTGCTCTAGAGATTCATGATTGTTATCTACTCAATTGAGCGTCGCTCCCCGAACCCCTCAGCTGCGAATCTCCGCGTGGTAGAGGATACGCTAACGCCACATATGCCGACCACAGAGCGATTCTAGATCTTAAAAACCAGCGGGACAAGCTGCAACAGTATCAGACGCGGATCAGGGACCTCACGGACCGGGAGACAGCAATCGCTAAACAATGTCTCGCTCGCAATGATCGCAAGCGGGCTCTCCTCGCCCTGCGCCGCAAGAAATACCAGGAGTCTCTCCTCTCGAAGACCGACGCACAGCTGGAGCAGTTGGAACAGTTGACTAGCCAGGTCGAGTTCTCCCTGGTCCAGAAAGACGTCCTCTTCGGTCTCCGCCAGGGAACCCAGGTGCTGCAGACAATCCACAAGGAGATGGGCGGTATCAAGGGAGTGGAGCAAATGATGGGCGAGACAGAGGAGGCCAGGGCGTATCAGGAAGTAGGTCTACTCGGAGCTTGTTATGGAATGCTCAAGATTCTAACTCGACGGTGGCTGTACAGGAAATCAGCCAAATGCTCGCAGGTCATCTGTCAAACCAAGACGAGGACGAAGTCGAGGACGAGCTGGCGGTCTTGCAGCGCGAGGTCCAGAAGGATGTCGAGCTACCCAACGCGCCAACGGACTTGCCTTCCAAACCTGCTGTGGCCGAATCCGAGGAGACGGAGGAACAACCGAAAGCCAAGACAAGAGAGCGGACCGCGATTCCTGCTTGATTAGTTCGATCATTCTACCTGCTAATCGATGGAACATTCCCTGTGCAGCGTTCAAAGCATTTTTGGCGTTGGTGGTTATTGGGCGTTGTAATTAGATCCTTGCATGGGACCTAGTTGTTAGACAGTTGGACTCGAACTGCACATACGAAATTCTCGAGACTGAAAATTATATTCAGGCCGCTTATCTCTTTCGGAATTATACATTTGTGCGTTCCAGAAAATGGACTAAACAAATATCGGGTTGTATCGGTGTATTCGATGCATTCGTAACGATCATCACAGAAAGTTGTATGTCCACCCATCGGGGCTTCTGCCTGCTTCAACACTTGGACCTTTGTTGCCAACGAACAGATAGATATCACTGTCCAGGCATAATCCTCCCGCCGATACCATTCACTCCTTGGATAGCGACATGGTCACCGGGGTTCGCTGCCGCTTCATACAAGAAACTGACCGGCTCTCGATTCAACGCCATAAACTGGCCTTTGAAGCCGATGTAACCGACTTTGGTCACATCTTCCTCGCCGTCACTCCAGTTGTCCTCAAAGAACAAGGTGATCGACGTGGTCGTGTTCCAATGAGCGCGGTTGAGAGGGATCTCAAAAACATCAGCACCCGGGACGGGTTGGGGGATCTCAACTGTCTGCGTGGGGGAGAGATCCGACGCAGTGGCAAAGTCTAGATCATCTCGGTTCTTGAAGAGTTTCAAGGTTTTGGGCGCAGAGGGAGTTGGCGCGGTATAGATGAGGATGGAATGCACCTTGACCTGACCGGTGAACCTGCAATCGATGCAAAGTTAGTATCAACATCAATGCGATGCTCCCTGTGTTCGCTGTTGGCCTGTTCGATGACCCTGCGTTGCACTTTGTCGTTGAGACATAGTGGGAACGAGGGCCACTGATATGGCGGGGTAAAGAACGTAGACCGATAGATAATCGATAAGACAGTATTGAAAGGAAACAACATACGGAATGTACATCAGCAGTTGCTCATCCGCGTCGCTTTCGAGCTCCGGTTGATCGTTCAGTCGTTCAGACCATGTTTTCTGAACGATAGCAGCGCCGGACTTGGGGCTTGCTTCTGAGTCTCCGTGTCAGACGGCGTCACAAAAAAGAGTAATACCAGAGATACAGGGGAAAGGGGATGCTAAGACGCATAAATCTCATACCGTTCAACGTTGTGATGGAATCAAATTGAATCTGCGAGTAGAGGAGGGACTGGATGGCCGGGGTGATATCATTGGAATGGTCGTGCCCATCCTCTCCATGGCAATGTCCGCCATGGTCATGGTGATGGTGGCCTGACATTTTCAGGCAAAATCCAGATTGAACAAGAGTGAGTTATCTGGTGCAAAAAGCTTGGTGATGCGGTGTTTTGGGATGAAAGCGAGTGGCTAAGTAAATAGAGGCGGAAATGGATGAAGACCTATAAAAGACCACGGGACTTTTCACGTTCCGAAGCGAGAGTAGGCAACTGGCGAGGACACCACCGGATATCTTGGTTTTACACCAACATAGAGGTGTCTACGTACCAGGCAGACAGCCAACTCCTTTCTAATTGCAATAACAGAAGCTACTCATTCCTAAAAGTGCTGTTGTTCCTCATGACGTCGAGCGCATCGCCGAATTGGGATTTCCCCTTCTTATACCCACGCACTTCCGAGTGCCATTCTTTCTACATCCTTCATACATCAGACATCTCTGGTATAGTTGATAATTTCTATATTATTGTCTATGGTCCTATATTCAATACGGCAATTCCACGCCTCATTGGACCTTATAGTAGTTGGGTGCATACTCCAGAAGATAGCTTTTTTCGATCTTCGTGATATCCCGAATATACGTCTTTTCGCCCGTTTGCAATATTTCGTGGAAGATGACCCAGTCTGCTTTTCGATTCTGTCACCCAGTTAGCAAGGTCCAAAGCATCAAACAAAAAGACACTTACAAACATCAATGAGCTGGGATGTGCATGCAATGTAAGACCACCGCTAACCGTCCTAAAAGTCCCATCGGGCTGCATTCTTGCTGCGTGGGCAAAATAACCAGTCGTGAGGCATCTTTGGATCTGCTCAGAGGGTTTACCGAGTTCCGCTGGTTTGTAACTGGAAGCAAGGCTTTCATCCACTTGAATACCGAATCGTTCAAGATACCGCTTCAGCTGAGACCGGACGCTTACAGCGCGTTGCATAGATCGATAATTCAGAAGGTTGTCCCGACACCACCTGGAGTCCTTCTTGCCTTTCGTGACAAATGCCTGGTATACGTTAAGATAGGTCAAATGATCGCCCTCTTCGACGGCAAACTTGCGCCGACTGCTCTCGGCCATCTTCCTGTCCCCATCATGTTGCACCCACACGGATCCCTGGAGGCTGACCATGGCGGCAATGGTAAGAATTTCGCTCAAACAGCCGAAAGACTGGGCGGAAAGCAGAACTTTGGACATCATCGGATCCACTGCCAGCTCTGCCATCCGCGTACCCAGAGGCTTGGTAAGCTTCGCATAGTCGTCCACCGCCCCGAGAGAATAAAGAAGCTCGAAGGCACGGATCACAAGATCCGCAGGCGGAGAAGTCAGAAAATCAAAGCGCACTATATTATCTATACCAAGAGCCTTGAGTTGCATGATCACAGGGGCTAAGTTTGACCGCTGGATCTCGGGGACAGTAGCTTCTGGCAGCTGCTCATATGCTTGCTGTGTGTAGAGGCGAAAGCACTTTCCTGGTTTCGTTCGTCCCGCTCGACCAGCGCGCTGAACTGCTGCGGCTTTCGATATAGGTACTGCGGTCAATGTTTCGATACCAGTGCTGGGGTTATAGGCTCTGAGCTTTGCGAATCCACAATCAACCACGTAGACTATGCCATTGATTGTGACTGACGCCTCGGCGATGTTTGTTGACACGATGACCTTGCGCGTATTTTCCGGGGCTGGCTCAAAAACATACATCTGTTGATCGGTGCTGAGGCCAGAGTAGAGTGGCAGAGGTAGTAGAGATGGTGCCTTTGGGTGCAGGGTCGCAGCACGCTCTGAAATCATCTGAACCGCCGTGTCGATTTCTTCGCGACCCGTAAGGAAAACTAACACGTCGCCTTCTGCCTCCTGCAGATGGATATCGAACACCGTTTTGACAGCACGTTCCAGGTAGTCTTCGGCTGGGGACTCTAGGAAAAGAATGTCGACAGGATACATCCGTCCCTCCAGGCTGATGATCCTTCCAACACTCCCTCCCATTTCACTAGGGTCCGAATCCTCTTTGAATTCATCACCGGCGAAGAAGCGCAGAAACTCTTCAGCTTGCAAGGTCGCACTGCTGACGATGATCCTCAGCTCAGGGCGTCTCTTCAAAATCTTCTTGAGAATACCCAGGAGGATATCAGTGCTAAGAGATCTCTCATGCGCCTCGTCCACCATGATTACAGAATACCGGGACAGAAGAGGGTCTACAAGAGCCTCTCGAAGAAGCATCCCGTCAGTCAAGAATTTGATCCTTGTTGATACCGAAGTCAAGTCTTCGAAGCGGATCGAGTAGCCTACTTCCTCACCAACTTTGCAACGCATTTCTTCGGCCACTCTGGTAGCCACGGTTGTGGCCGCAACACGGCGCGGCTGTAACTATAGTCAGTTTCTCTACCTAAAAAATACTAAGGACAGAAGCGGGCATTACCTGCGTGACCGCTATGGATTTCCCATCTGCACACCATCCTGCTTGATCCAGATACTGCGGTAGTTGCGTGGTCTTGCCGCTGCCAGTCTGTCCAACCACAATGGTGACAGGATATGTCTCCACGAGATAAAGCAGGCTCTGCCTGTGTCTCGCGATTGGAAGTAGAGAAGCGGGCTTGTAAAGAGAGGGAATGAAAGTGGACGCGAGGTCCAACTCTGACGCCATGATTGTTGAGAAGGATGCGAGCTTTCAGCCAGAAGATCCGAGGATGATTTGATGAAACAGGTTGAACATGCTGGAGAAGTCACCGATCCTCCATCCCGAGTAGTTGAATCGTTAGATGATCATTCCCGCACTTAGAGATGAGTTCCTAGGATAACAGCACCTTGGAAGAACTAACAACTCGATTGCCATGTCGGGGAATAGAAAGGCTCTCGTCCCGTTCCAGTTTAGCTCGAAGGAATGCTTATCTAACCCACGCAAATTTCACGTGACTCAACGTCACTGCGCATTCGGACCGGCCCAAGAGTGGCTGATGTTTGGAGCTTCCAATCGCGATAATCTCCCTGTTTGCTACGTTTCTGCCTTGTTCCTATTTATTCTGCTGTCGCGTCCTTTTTCTTCCTGCCTACAGACTACTTCCACAATCTTATCCTTTTCTCCAGCCAAGTGATCGATCACTCCCAAGTGGAATAGTTGTCACGATGTCTGAAGACAAGACTGTACGTTGTCCTCTACCCGCTTCTCCTATCGGCACCTGCTCATGGCCCCTCAGAATAGCAACAAGTTGTCCTCTGGGCCACACAGCCCCAAACCCGAGTCTCCCACCACAGCGCGCCCTCTGGATTTCGACGATGAACCCCAGGAGACTGGTGTTACAACGGCTTCATCTGCAGCTCCGACACAGCAAGATGCGACGGAAGTTGCCCCGCCGAAGCCGCCCCGTCCATTGAGCCCGCAACAACAGGCCGAAAACACCCTCAAAGAAGCATTTCCATCAGTTGAGACGTCGGTGGTCAAGGCTGTCCTCGTTGCGAGTGGATTTGATGTGGAACGGGCTTTCCATGCGCTTCTTGGTAAGTCATGGCCGGAGCCGTGCGGCTAGTACTCTAGGTTTACTGACTTGTCCCAAAGGAATGACCGACCCCAACGCTGCGCAGGACATCGCCCCCCCGAAGCCTCCTCGTCCATCTGCCGCACAGAGACAGTTGGAAGCGGATGAGTTGTATGCTCGCCAGCTTGCGGAACACTACAATCGGCGTGCGCCACAGCCTGGTTATGATGATCGTGCCTCATACGATCGTCGCAGACGGGGAAGTGATGTGTCAGAAGAAAGAGAGTATAGTTTCTTCGATGGTATGTTGCTGTGAATAGTTTACGGATCATCACAAGTTCTAACGGACTGGCTTAGATGATCTTCCCGTCATTCGCGAGAATATCCGCAAGGGCTTTTTGGACACCCAGACTAAGGTCAACTCCTGGGTTCAGAACCTCAAGAAACGACTGGACGGTGAAGAGCCGGAGGATACTGAGTCCAGCCAGCGGTACAGAGAGGAAGCTTACGGCAGACCGAGGAGAAGTGGTGATATGAGCCGTCGTAGCGGTGACCGTGAACGCTACGATGCGGACCCCCAAGTCCTCAGCGATGACTTTTCTGCTCTTGAATTGAGGGATACAGAAGGTGCGTGATGCCGAGGCCCCCCTTGTGCTGTTTTCATGGACCCAGCTGACTTTTGACTTTTAGCTCCTCCTCCACGTCCCCCGAGACCCCTCGCCAACCCTAACCTGTATAAGACCTCTCCTTCGCCCGACAGACGTAAAGTGTCTTTCCAGGAGGGTCCTCCCACTGAAATCGGCGATCTCTATAATGCGTCTGAACCAGCGAGGCGCTCTCCCGCTGGGGGCAAACAGAGTAAATGGCAGCCCTTGTCCACGGTGGAGCCGTCTCCTGTCGGGGAGAATGACCCTTTCAGCCTGGGTGATAGTGAAGATGAGAAGGACCATAAAACCAAGGAGAATTCGACCGAGGAGGGTGAGCGTATCAAGAAGGCGACTGCCGAGGCGATGGCCGGCGAAGTCGGCTCTACGTCCAAAGACGGCAATAAGTCTGATGGGGGGAAGTCATAGGACGGAGAACTCTGTTTCCTCATATCTAGCGCTGTATTTGTGTTTTTGTTCTACAGTTGCTCTGCCGTTTATACTTTAGTCGCCGTTGATGATACCAAAGACTGCAACTTAAGAAGGTTCTGTTTGATGTAACGCTGAAGGCCTTATACATACATGGATTGTACCATCTGAATGAGAGCCTGCACGACGGGTATCTCTGTCATAAGCATAGAAAACAAGGAATGCACAAAAAAATGATCTGACGAGTCAAGTAGACAATCACTCAGGGAGATCCTGTTCATTGGGGGCTTCCTGCGAGGTTGAGCCTTCTTTTCGGAGGTCGTTAATAACCGTCTATCAAGCATTAGCCCATAGAACTGCACTGGATACGTAAAAACACCAGTATAAATGACTACAGTTGGGAGACCCACTGCAAGAGCATCAGGATTCACGCCATTCTCGATCAGAGACACGCACAGAGAGAGCTCCGTCCGGTCTAGGTTTGTATTCTGGACGCGTCAAAGGGGTCAGCCGAGCGGGATTAATATAGATAGCATTCTTTGCGAATATGACACTCCGACGCCATCCAGGAGAATGGAGATCACTCGCGACATACAAGGAGCATGGAAATCTCGTGAAGAATGTCGATGACTTCGCGGGCCGCCTGGCGTTTATCATCCGCTTGAGAGGGCATTTTGAGTGGTAAGAAGGATTTACTTCGGGGGATATACACCGGGAAGAAAGCCGCGGTTGTTGAACGTTGGATAGAGGTGGCTGAGGATGACTGGACTAATATTAACGATGTATCAAGGAGCAAACGCGAAACAGACCCCGGTTGGTACCTGAGGTGTCGAGATGCGTGAGGGGCTATACCTAATTGGGAAGTATTACAGAACATTTTGACCCTCCGACGCGACAAGAGAAAAAGCACGCTTGATCCTTCGCTTGTATCAGGTTGGTATTCTCCATTTTCACTAGCGAGTCATACTAAACCTAATGACCGATCTCGCCTTCATTCTTGAATTCTTAGCGCGTCTCCTGATACACGAGGCACGACCTTATTCTCGCCTCAACGGTCTTTGAATGTAGATCCTGGAGGGGTTGGCAAAGAAGAATGCGGGCGGATCTGAACATCTCGGACATTCATTCCCTATCTAGGGATCAGGCGTTGGAGATCCTCGCTCAGATCTCGCGCATTGAACGAAAGACCTTCCCGACCAATGAAGCTTTTGCCTTTGGAGAGGAGCTCTGGAGGAAGAAGCCGAATACCAAGGTTCTATACGTGACTACGACGAGTAGCGGAACTTCCGGAGGACGCTCGCCTGTGATCGCCTATGCTGTCTACGTTCGGCAGAAGGGGGCGGCCCTGCTGCACAAAGTCTGTGTTGTCGAGGCCTATCGTCGGCGGGGCGTCGGGATGGAGCTAATGAACTATATCCGACAACGCCTGCAAAAGGAGGGATGCCAGTATATTCAACTGTGGGTGGACAAGGCCAGGGATGCGGCCCGGTCTTTGTACGTTCGCAATGGATTCGAGGAGCGCGAGGAAATCGCCGATTACTACGCGCCAGGGCGTACGGGGATTCGCATGATCCTGGACCTTTGAACGTGGTCCTTGACTCCTGTCAACCCTCCGCTGCGCCCTTGATCCATATGCACCGAAGCTTCACCAAGGGAGGACCAGAGCCCTAGAGCCCTTAGAAAATTCCGACTAGGCGTCGTTGGAATGCAATCGATTGCTCCTTAATTGTCCGAAGGGCACCGAATCGCTGTTAGTGGTTGGCACGCGGCTTTCCTGGACCCATCCCTTGCAGGAATGTACATTTCGCAACGTGATCATGATCGCGTCGCATCCCACCGGCTCGAACAATCCTCCATACCTCCGTGACGTCAAGCATATCCAGGTATGGCTCTGTCGAAGGGGCCGCACGCCTCGCGAGTTCCTGTGTCAGATTGCCCTGGGCCGCGGCACCCTAGAGAATGGAGAGTCCTTTCTAATGGCGGGCTCTTCCTCCATTTCCGCCGCAGCTCTTCTGTTCTTCTCCTTTTCACCTCTTTGTCCGTTCTTTCGTGTCAATCCAGCAGTCTTTGTGTGGTCTGAGGGCAAGGTATTACTTTGTCTTCTCTGTGCCCTCATCTGGATATCTTCGTGAGGCTGTTAGGCCTTCGGTGAAGATATGGCACTGATAGTCGCATTGATTGCCCTGGCATTTCTAGTGGCTGTCAATGCAGAGTTGTGGACACAATATCCGATTAACTCCCAGTTGCCGCCGGTGGCTCGAGTATCCAAGCCTTATCAATTCACCTTTTCCGCGGGGACCTTCGGCGGAGTTCAGTCGAGCACGATCTATTCTCTAGTGAACGCCCCATCATGGCTTCGAGTGGACAGCGCAAGCCATACGCTGTCTGGCACGCCGGGGAAGGACGACGAAGGGACGGCAAAGTTCCAGCTTGTGGCATCGGATACAGGAAACTCGGCCAGCATGGACGTGACCTTGATCGTCACGACCGATGATGGCCCTCAGCCTGGGACCCCGTTGCTCCCACAGCTAGAAGCAATCGGGGCGACTTCGGCTCCATCCACGATCCTCATCCACTCGGGGGATTCTTTCTCGATATCCTTCGACTCATCCACATTCACCAACACCCGCCCCTCAACAGTGTACTATGGCACTTCGCCCGAAAATGCCCCATTGCCGTCGTGGGTCACATTCGATCAAGCGTCTCTCCGCTTCTCAGGCGCAGCACCCAATATCGGACCGCAGACCTTCAATTTTAATCTAGTCGCCTCGGACGTGGCTGGCTTCAGTGCGGCTACCATGAGTTTCAATATGACCATCAGCCCTCATATCCTGGCGTTCAACGACAGCACTCAGACCTTCTTCGTCAACCAAGGGAAGGAATTCACCACTCCGGACTTTGTCGACTCCCTGACTCTGGATGGCAATACGCCGGCAGCGAGTGATTTGACCGGCGTCAATGCCGAATCGCCCGAATGGTTGAAGCTGAATAAGGATACTATCTCCCTGTCGGGTACCCCATCCGACGATGCCACCGACGCAAATGTTACGATATCTGTGACGGACAAATACAACGACGTGGCCACACTTATTCTCTCGTTGAAGTTCTCGCAGTTCTTCAAGAATTTGGCCGAGTGCGACGCCGTCATCGGGGAATATTTCTCTTTTGTTTTCAACGACTCCGTCTTAACGAGTGAGTCTGTTCAGCTGGACGTGAATATCGGCAGCCAGCTACCGTGGCTGCACTATGATGCCAGCAACAAAACGCTCTACGGGAACGTCCCGTCGGGCCTGAGTCCCGGAAAGTCGGCGATCAACATAACGGCACGTGAAGGGACGGCAGAGGACAGCCGCCAGTTTACCATCAATACGGTGGACAAGGGGAGTTCCGGCAACAGTAGTACCGGCGGCTCGACAAGCTCTGGGGGAGGTTCCAGCGGGAGCAAAGCAGGTATCATCGCTATCTCGGTCATCATCCCTGTTGCCTTCCTGCTGAGTCTATTCCTCCTCTGTTGCTGCTGGAGACGCAAGCGCAGAGCAGCAGAGGCCGAAGATGGCCAGGATGGCAAGGAAAAAGACCCGTCTTCGGGTCCGGATGAAGAATCAGACCTACCTCGCTGTCAACCGTACGAAGAAACCGTAGCAGGCGTGCCACCCCGGATGGACCGGAACCCCTCGCCATCGAAGCCTCCCAAGCTGGAATTGGGCCTGTGGGACGAGAACGCACAGCCGCAGGAAGAGAGAGACGGGCCGGAGCGGACACGGAGGGAGAACACACTGTCCACCTCTACCATCGAGTGGGACTTTGCGCCGCTGAAAGCTCCGGAGCCGGACGAGGGGAAACAATCCGACACGTCGAGCCCGGCCAAGCGCCGGTCTTTCCAGAGCAGTACGCATGTGCGCAAACGCACGAACAGTTCTCACAAACGCGAGCCTCTCAAACCGATCCAGCCACGGCGGTCGTTGAAACGAACTTCGATGCAATCGACTAAATCCCGACGCCTCTCGAAGCGTTCCAGCGGCATCTCCCCCGTGGCAACCGGCCTTCCGATCCGGATCAGCGGCGCCGGACATGGAGCCGGTGGCTTCGGGCCCCCAGGCCACGGGATTGTGCGGGTGTCCTGGCAGAACACAAATATGTCTCTGCAGAGCGACGAGAACAGCGTCGGAAACTTGGCGCCGTTGTTTCCTCGTCCCCCGCGGGCACGCGATAGCTTGGAGTATCCGAAGTTCTTCAGCCTCCGCGCGGTGGAGCCAGACACCCTGACTGCCTCGGAGACGGACTCCCTCGAAGCATTCGTACATAGCCGCGCGAAGCACCGCAACTCCTCCAACCCCCTGTTCTCGGGACAGCTGAGCCGCCGCACCTCGTCGGGCATTCGCGCATTGGAGCGAGCCCGCAGCAACGCGAGCCGAGCCGACACCATCGGCAGCTCCAACTCCAACGACGATTATCGACGCTCGATGCACGAACGCTGGTCGGCCGCGCTGTCCGCATCCATCTACACAGACGATAACCGGCAGTCCACGTGGCTCGACTCCCTGTCCGAGGAGTCCTTCAATGTGCGGCCGCTCGCGCCGCTGGTCCAGAAGCCGAGTCAGTCGAGTCTGGCCCAGAACTATACCGCCTCCATTGGCGCGGCCCCTCCGTTCCTCAGCGACTCCAGTCTCGATGTCTCGGCGCAAAAGGCACGCAACAATGGCGACCGCGGGTCCAGCGATATTGAGAATATGATGGAAGAGCGTCCCGCCCCTGCCGACCACCGGAGGAGATCCAAGACCAACCCCTACCCGCAGAGCGATAACAACCCGTTCCCCCTACCAAAGAGCCCATCCACGTCGTCTGTGCCGCTGGACGGCAAGCCGCGTCGCATCAGCTTGATCCAGCTAGAAGCCAATGGCCAGGGACGATTGCAGCGAGAGCAGACGGGGAGTATGCGAAGTGACATAGCATTTGTGTGAAGTGGACGTCGACTGTCGAGCGACTTGTTACTGCATGGCGTATATAAGTGGATTTTGCGATTATGATATCCATAGTTGTTATCAATTGTGTCTTATTTCAATCATAGTATATGCTTACCTGCGTGCATAATAATAATACGACCTTCTAAGGATTAGGCAGATATTTTTCCTACACCATTGTGGTAGAGATTTACATGAGCGTGAGATAAGCTAAGCACTAGGGATTTGTTGCTAACTATTGTGCCGCATGTAGGGTGACATTGTTCCCGTAGGCTGATCTCCCCTTTGTCCATCATAAATACTACCAGACCCCATGCAAGTCCTCGCCTCTTTCTACTCCCATCGGGATCCTCCCCTCCACAACCACACATCTACCTCCATCTGAGAGGACCCGATGACTGCAGATGACCATGTCGAGACGAGCCCCCTCCTGGGACGGCGCCCGGTGCATAAACCCCCTAAGCACAAGACCAGGATCTTGTTCTTGGTCTGTGTGCTGATCGTCACGATAGACTTTGGAAGTTACCTCTCGATCGCCCCACAGACACAGCTTCTCGAGACGATCATCTGTCGCAGACTGGGCCAGGCGCAGCATCCAGAGACGCTCCAAGATGCGCCGGATGGGTCCCCGTGCAAGTCGCTCCCCGTGCAATCGGAGCTGGCATTGATCAATGGCTGGAAGGACACGCTGGACGCGCTGCCGGGCATTGCCCTATCCCTACCGTATGGCTTCATGGCTGATCGGATCGGTCGCAAGAAAGTCGCGTTGATGAGCATTTGCGGACTGCTCATGGAGGAGATGGCTGTCCGACTTATCTGTATGTTTGGCCTGTTCCTGAGGAGCCCGACTGTACTGATGCTTGACCAGACTGGTACAGTGAATACATTTCTCCCCGCGCGGTATGGTTCACGCCGCTGTTCCAGATCTACGGTGGCGGCACCCAGGTCGCTACGTCGATGGTCTACACCATCATTGCCGACATCTACTCGGTGGAGGAACGGTACGAGTTCCTTACTCTTCCGCGCTATTCATGCTAAACCATGGGTTCAGGGCGAATATCTTTTTCATCGTGTCGGCGGCGATTCTCCTTGCCGAAATCCTCGCAACGCCGCTGAGCGCCTGGATGATGGCACGGTCGTTGTGGGCACCGTTCCTCCTCGGGGGCGTCTGCGAGGTGTGCGGGGTCCTCGCTGGGCTGGGGGTTCCTGAGACGCTCCCGAGCACGATGGACAGCTCCGACGAAGAAGCCAACGAGGACAGTGACGCTCCCAGCGAGTCCCCCTCCTGGAGAGACCGTCTCCGACACGCCTTGGGGCAGCTGTCGCATTTGACAACCTACATCTGGGGCAGCCGCAACAGCCTCGCGATCTCCGTGGCGTTCCTTACAGCCAGCGTGGGCCGACAATCCCTCCAGCTCATGCTGCAGTACGTATCGAAACGGTTCTCCTGGAGCATGGCGGAAGCCAGCTTCCTGATCTCACTGAAGGGGTGCATCAACCTCGTCGGGCTGCTGGTGCTCCTCCCGCTGGTGTCGCGGTGGCTGCGCCGATACCTCTCGGCGGTGACGATGGACCTCCGGCTGACGCAGGCTAGCGGCGTGATTCTGGTGAGCGGGTTCGCGATCATGGCGCTGGCGGGGAGGCCGGCGGTGTTTGCGTTGGGGGTGTCGCTGTCGGCGCTGGGATGGGGCTTCTACTCGACGCTGCGGAGTGTGGCCAGTGCGCTGGTGGATGAGAGCCAGAATGGGATCCTCAACACGACGATTGGGCTGATGCAGGGGGTGGGCATTATGACGGCAGGGCCGCTGCTGGCGAGTGCGTTCCGCTACGGGATGAGTCTGGAGGGGGTGTGGCTGGGGTTGCCGTATATGGTTGGGACGGGGTTGTTTTTCATAGCGGGATGTGCAACGTGGGTGATTCGGGTGGGTTAGAGGAAAGGATATTAGAATGGGATTCATGGATTGTGTTGGGGTTCTGGACTAGGGATAAACAAAGCAGTGAAGTAAGGAAGGGTTGTATAGTTATGCTGGGAGGCGATGTGTAATCTTGGAGATGCATGGGACGGATAGATGGATGGATGGGCCAGACCCAGGACCAACACATGTACATGACCTGAGGTACTCCCTAGGTACTAGTAGGTACCGAGGGGCACCTGACCTCTTGCTTCTTCTGGCGTCAGCAGCCTATCCCAATAATTATTATGAGTGAAATGAGTGAGGATAACATTACCTAGTAGACATAGAAGATGATGATATAGATAGAATCAGCATAGGATGAGAGTCAGATACTACCTAGGTGCCTACAAGTAAGTTAACTGCTTACCTACGTAACTACTCTATCAATCAGGACTATCATAAGGAACCTTGGAAGTCTTGTCATGACTTCAATATCTGTATACACCAGAAACCGGTTCTACTAGGTTATTTCTATCGATGATGTACCTATGGTGTACCTGGCGTAATAGCCTAATCGATGCCTGTAGAGATAACTAGAGGGAGTTAGATGGCGATAGGAGAAAATCTCTTCTACAGAACCCGTGACCTTTTGGATGACCTGATTCTTGGACTCTTTTCTCTTCTCTTCTCTTCTTCTTTGTTTCTTTCTTTCTTTCTTTCTGTTATTGTTTCATCTCAGAAGAAGGGATTCATCTGTATAAATTACTATTTCTCTTCTATGAATCTACAATCCTGATCCATCTACTCCTCCTTGTGCTGTCATCGTCCCCACACTGATACCTTAAATACTCGGACTGTACTGTACGGCCCGCCGCCCATCGAATTCTGCCTCTCCTCCATCCTGCTCCTCCCACCTGACTGTCTCGCTTTTCCTCTTCTCTCTCTTCCTCTTCTTCTCTTCTCTCCCCTCCCCTTCCATATCCCTCGACAGTCCTCTCTCGTCCTTTTTCCATTCTTCTCAACACCTCCTTCAGGAAACAATTTTCCTCCCCCTCCCCACCGGCTCATCTCTCTCTGTGTGTCTGGCTTGCAGAACGCCCCTCTTCCCTCTGAATTGTGACCGATCAAAATCATGGGTCAGACCTTGTCAGAGCCAGTCGTCGAAAAGGTACGTGGATTTTCACCATGTTTGCTTTCGCGCAGTCGCATGTTTCATTTTTCCCTTTTCTCTGCCTACCCAATTTTTCCCCCACATTGCGTCTCTTACGCAATTTCGCTGCTTTCCCCGTCCTCGGTCGCCAGCCCTGGGCCATCTCGTGCAGCCCCAACCCTTTCGGAAACCCCAATGTCATCCATCAGATGGAAGCAGATGCGGCGATGGGAGCCTTCTGGGTCTCTCCCCGATTTCGCTTGGGGTTGCGTCACCTCATCCGATCTTGCTGGGCTCCCGGTCATGGCACTGTCGTGATCCAGTCTGCGGGGTCCTCCACCACCGATGAAAATTTCCCACACGCTGTCGACCACCACCCTCACCAGACCTCTGCGATCTCGCTAACCACCATCGACTCTAGACTTCTTCCGAGGGCGAAGATGAGTGCTGCATCTACGGTGTTTCGGCCATGCAAGGCTGGCGAATTAGCATGGAGGATGCCCATGCCGCCATCCTAGACCTCAATGCGAAGTTCACGACGCCCCAAGATCAACCGACCGATCCCGCGAAACGAATGGCCTTCTTCGGAGTATACGACGGGCACGGTGGAGATAAAGTCGCCCTCTTTGCGGGAGAGAATCTCCACAAGATTGTCGCAAAGCAAGATTCGTTCGAGAAAGGCGATATCGAGCAGGCCTTGAAGGATGGCTTCCTCGCCACCGACCGGGCTATCTTGGAAGGTTCGTCCGCATGCCTCGCCTTTTGTTCGCCGACAAGACTGACCCGGCTAGATCCGAAATATGAGGAAGAGGTCTCGGGCTGTACCGCAGCGGTCAGCGTCATCTCCAAGCACAAGATCTGGGTGGTATGTATATGTTCTGTCTCTGCCCGTTTGCGCGGAATTAACGGGTGTAGGCCAATGCTGGTGACTCCCGTTCGGTTCTTGGGGTCAAGGGCCGCGCAAAGCCCCTTTCGTTCGACCACAAGCCACAGAATGAAGGTTCGTGCATTGATCGACACGTGTGCATGAAATTGTCTAATGCAGGATACAGGCGAGAAAGCTCGGATCAGCGCCGCCGGAGGCTTCGTCGATTTTGGCCGTGTGAATGGCAACCTGGCCCTCTCCCGAGCCATTGGAGATTTCGAATTCAAGAAGAGCCCGGAGCTGTCTCCCGAGCAGCAGATCGTGACCGCCTATCCCGACGTGACGGTTCACGAGCTCACCGACGATGATGAGTTCCTGGTCATTGCCTGTGACGGTAAGATAGTCATCTCCATGATAGCTGACCCCACTAATGCCATATAGGTATCTGGGATTGCCAGTCTTCTCAGGCCGTCATTGAATTCGTCCGCCGTGGTATCGCAGCCAAACAGGACCTCTACCGCATCTGCGAGAACATGATGGACAACTGCCTGGCCTCCAACAGTGAGACCGGTGGGGTGGGGTGCGACAACATGACCATGGTCATCATCGGCCTGCTGAACGGCCGCACCAAGGAGGAGTGGTACAACCAGATCGCCGAGCGCGTGGCTCAAGGCGACGGCCCCTGCGCGCCGCCCGAATATGGCAAGTCTCTTGAGGAATCCACGGCCTCCAAACCCTACTGACTGTACGGGGGTACAGCTGAGTTCCGCGGCCCTGGGATCCGGAACCAATTCGAAGAGAACCCGGATGACTATGACATGGACAACGATCGGGCGCGTGGCTTCAGCGTCCGGTCTGGCCGGATTATCCTCCTGGGCGATGGCAGTGAACTGGTCCCCGAGCACAACGATGAGGAGCTGTTTGACCGGACCGAGGAAGACCGCGACCTTCCCAGTCAGGTGCAACGCAACTCGCCGGATGCCTCCCGGAAAGAACGGGAAGGGACCCCCGGCCCACAGGCGCAGGGGGATTCCAAGCCGGAGCACATATCAGAGTCCCCGTCGTCCACCACCGAGAGTTCTAGTTCTTCCGCAAAGCCGTCTTCGTCGTAGTGCGGATGGATCTGTTGCATTTGTTCCCTTTTGTTTTGGTTTTGGTTGAAAACGATTCTTGTGATTTATGACCGACCCCTCTCGCATGTCCTTCCGATCTATTTTTTTCCTATCTATTCTCCGAGCGCTCTGTTCTCCCCTTTTTATCTCTTTCTTCTTGAATTACCATGGACATCTGGACAGTGGAGGACGCCTGAGAGCTCTCCTTATTCAACGATATGATCATGTCTTGTGGACGGGATTGGGCAACACTAGGATAGGAGGTTCATTCGATTCTATTCCAAGCCGCGAGCGGCAGACTGGATGCCTTGAAGATACCGCGCAACACGACAGCTATTGATGACCATGACTGAATACCTCGAACAAACATTTGATGGACTTTTGGACGCTACGCCCTGTCCTTTTCCACTTCTTCTTCTTCTTAAATGCGACGGGTTAAACAGCCACCGACTGACTTTGCACCGAGGACGGCGTATGCGGATGAGCAATGGCGGCATGAGGGAGGGCATGCTTTGCAGGAGTTCTGGCCGTGGGAAAGCAGCGTTTTGATTCTACCGAAGGATATAGAACGGTAGGAATTGACTCTGTTAGAGCTCTACTGTAAGGTTGTAGGCGGTGAACCCCCAGAGGTAATGCGGGTTACTGTACAATACCGGATGACGGAATCCCCGAAGATTCTGCTCTCCTTTTCTCTTAGTATTATTATTGTCTATTAATCTGGCGCTGGCGCAATCGATCACGAGAAAAATCAATTCAATTGTCAGGATCAAAGAGAGGAGGAAAAAGAAAAGATACAAACCCCGTGTCGACATCTGTTCTCTTCCCCTCTTTCCTTCCTCTCTTCCATAGTCTCCCCCCAACGTTTTGATCCTCCTCCACCCACCGGCTCCTCCCGCTTCTTTTTCCTTCCGCCCGTTGTCCTTTTCCACCACCTTCTATCCTCTGTTCTTCCTCATTTCATCCTTATTCCCTGGACAGACAGTGAGCTGCGCTCCTCCGTCCGCATCATGTCCTCTCCGTCCACCGCCCACAAACGCAAGCGCAGTGCGTCCCAACACATCACCGCCGACGCCCCCAAGCCCGTCGCCGCCGACCTCCTCCAACCGTCTTCTCGTGACGCCTCGGGCGAGGAGGGCGACGAGTCCACCGGTCCGACAAGCCCCCAGCCCAAGAAGCCCGCCGGGAACGTGACGTCCGCGGCCGCGGTGCCGCCGTCCAAGCGGGCCCGCAAGAGCTCGACGACCACCGACCAGACGCCCGCCAATGGGGCCGCCACAGAGGATCCGTCTGCGATCAGTAAGGAGGACCCCGGCGAGCCGTCCGAGACGACCGTCGCCAGCAGCGACATCGAGAGTCACAGCAAGCGGCCCGGCCTACAGCTCCGGACGGAGCTCGAACCACCCCAGCGCGCGGGCTTGCTCGACCCGGTCGGATACCATACCAACCCGCCGCCGACAGGACGGCCGGTTCGCGTGTATGCGGATGGAGTGTTTGATTTGTTCCACTTGGGGTGTGTTCCCGGCTTCTGTCTTTCCTGTTGTTCGATTCCTTGCTAACTGAACAGTCACATGCGCCAGCTCGAACAGGCCAAGAAAGCTTTCCCCCAGGTACATCTGATGGTGGGAGTGACGGGCGATGACGAAACGCACAAGCGGAAGGGTCTGACGGTGCTGAGCGGGGCGGAGCGCGTGGAGAGCGTGCGCCACTGTAAATGGGTGGACGAAGTCATCCCTGACTGTCCGTGGATCGTGACGCCCGAGTTCATCGAGCAGCATCAGATCGACTACGTTGCGCACGATGATCTGCCGTACGGCGCGGACGAGGGCGACGACATCTACGCCCCGATCAAGGCGCAGGGCAAGTTCCTCGTCACTCAGCGTACAGAAGGTGTCAGCACCACGGGGATCATCACACGGTATGTGTCCAAGGATGTTGTCTGGGCGTTGACTAACGAGATAGGATCGTTCGCGACTACGACCAGTACATCTCGCGGCAGTTCAAGCGCGGGGCATCGCGGCAGGAGCTGAACGTGTCGTGGCTGAAGAAGAACGAGCTGGAGGTGCGCCGCCACGTGGCCGAGATCCGCGACACCATCAAGACGAACTGGTCTACGACCGGCCAGGAGTTGAGCCGCGAGCTGCGCCAGCTGTGGCAGAACAGCCGTCCGGGCAGCCCGGCGCCCAGCGCGCGGAACAGCGTCGATCTGGGTGGCTCGCGGAGCGGCATCACCAGTCCGACTGGGGGACCGAAGACGCATCTTTCGCGTGTGGAAGCGATGGGCCGACCGGATAGCCCTGTCGGCAACGGACGACATGAAGATTTTGCCACGGGCTACAGTTTGGGGTTGATTGGGGGCGTGCGTGCATGGGTGAGTTTTCTTGCAGGTTTGATGCCGGCCGAGTTCCGAGTACTAACTGATAGTAGATGCGCAGCCGGCAGTCTCTGATACAGAGCCGGGCGCCGTCCCCGTCCAGCGGGGAGGACTCGGAGCAGGAGCGTCAGAACGGGCATGCCGAGGCTGACAAGATGCAGTCAGCTTAGGGGGTTATGTTACAGCGACAGCACAATGATAAAAGCGAGATCAATGGAGATTGGCGATAGAATGCATTCATTGATCGGTAATGATATTGATAATGGGGTTCTGGGTAATGGCATGGGCATGATGGAGATAAATTGTATAGCTAGTTGGACGATAGAGTTTATGCATATTCTTTTATCTAATCTATGCAACGACAAAATAGGGTATAGGGTATCAATGAAACGAAATCCAGGCTATGCCGCCGTGATAGCCAGCCGGGGACGCCTCCCGCCAGCACAGGGCACACTACTTTCACTCTGCCCCTCCCCATCAGACAACTCATAATCCCCCGGCGAGCAAAGCACCTCGCGCAACCGATCCCGCAGAACAACCGCATCGCGCACAAGCTCGCGTTCAAGCCGCGCCTTCGCCCGGGGGTCCGCCCGCGCCGTGACCGCAAGCTCAAACCGACGCAACCCGCGCACCGCAAGGATAGGCGCAACCCAGGGCTCCTCAATCGCCAGCCGCAGCCCACCCCCACCGCCACCTACACCCCCCACCAACCCGGGGGCCCCAGGACCCGCAGGAGCAGTGGAGGTAAACCTCCCGAGATCGAGGGTAAGATGCAACTGCTCGAGGCCGGAGCACGCCGCGACCCGGTCCCAGAACCGCGTCCACAGCTCGTCGTTATGCGTGTGCGCGTAGATGGAGGATTTGTGTGACTGGCCCGACAGCGGCTGCCAAACCGGCGTGTAGTGCACGGAGAGGCGTTTCAGCGCGCGCAGATGCTGCGGCGCGATGGTCTGCGCGAACGCGATGAAGGTGTGCAGGTCGTCGACGTCGAAGGTCGGCGTTGTGTAGGGCAGGTCGGCGGCTTCGGCGTAGATGGCGCGACAGGTGCGTAGGAGGGGGAGGGAGGAGGTGCTGAGGTGCGAGGGGAGGGCTGGGTGGGTGTGGGGATAGAGGACTACCGCAGCGGGAGCTGCGGTAGTAGCAGTGGTGGCATTACTACTGGTAGTGCTGGTTGTAGACGGGCTGCTGCTGCTAGTGTCAAGCCGCCATCGCGCCGGCGTCACCGGACAACATCTCCGATTGCGATCGAGCGACGAGTCCGCGTGGGGACAGCGCACATGCCGGATCTTGTCCTTCAGCTGCACGAGATGCACGACTTCATCGCCAAAGGCGTACTGGTAGATGCGCAGGCGGATCTCCGGCGGCAGACGGGTCATGAACAGCGAGTCGGACTGCGGGTGGATGGGATGCGCATTGAGGTTGACGGGCGGATTGGACGGAGATTCGATGGGCGAACAGATCTTGCGGTCGTGGATCAGGTCGCGGACGGTCTCTTGCCAGCGGCGGCCGGTGGGATAGTAGTGGAAGATGGAGTAGGGGTCGCGGAGGAGCCAGGCGTCAAAGTGGCGCATCTTAGGGGTCTATAGTCTATGGATATAGGTGTATAGGTAGCATATGTATGGATTCTGGGGTATGGGGATGGGATAGTCGAAGACTGGATCTCCTTATATACTCTGCAGTTGAAGATCAGCGCCACCGCCTGCACTGTTTGACTCGTTCTATTGGCGCTTTCGGGAGAATCCGGTGTGCACTGTAACCCTATGACGTGGTGGCTGAGCTAGGACCACGATGCTCCGGTTTAGGATGCATCCATTTTCATACATTCAGCTTCATGATTGCATCCTTGCTGATATGTATGATCTGTACTCTTTGTATGCGTCTGCAGACCAACGGAGGCCGAGGAGGTCGAGCTGAGTTGGTCATTGCGCAGGTCGATGTTTCTGCCCGCACGGATATATACATCCGCAGATCATCTATCTCATCCTATCATCCATCTATACCCTCCTAGCCATCGCCACATATATCGCACTCCCCAAAATCAACGCCGACCCGCCCCAGCTCATCGCCGACAGCGTCGTCCCCCAGATCACCCGGTCGTAGACCAGCGCAAACAGCATCTGCGTATACAGCATGGACGTCGCCCGCGACCCGGACGACGTCGGCCGCGGTTTATCCTGCGCCTCGCCCTCCTCGTCTGCATTCTCCGCACTAGCAGCACTACTCCGCGCAGGCGGCACATACGCCAACCCCGCCGTCAGCAGAAACTGCAGCAAGAACCCACACACCCCCAGTCCCACCAGTAACACCCACTCCCCCCGCGTCGCAGGCAGCTGCACCGACACCGACGGCAGCACCAGCATGGCCACGAGCGACCCCAGCGTCGTGACGGTGGCAAACCACGTAACCGAGACGAGCGGGTGCGCGCGCTGGCCGATCACCCGGATGGTGGTGTACGCACAGCTGGCGCCGGCCACACCCACCAACCCCATGCCGATGGCCAGGATGTGCTGCGTCTCGTCGCGGCCTGCGCCGTCGTCGTTTCCAGACGCCGGCGGCCGGGTGGCCAGCCCAAACGGCCGCGCGATCAGCACCACCCCGGCCAGCGACACCACGGCGGCCAGCTGCTGCCGCCGCGTAAACACCTCGTTCGGCAGCACGAACGAGCACGCGTAGCAGCTGGCGATCGGCGCCAGGAACGTCAGCACCGTCGCCTCCGACAGCGCCAGATATTGCACCGAGTAGTACAGCCCGTAGACGCCGATGAAGCCGGCCATCGCCCGCACCACGAGCAGCCCCAGCACCGCCCGCGTGCCGAACGGGTGCGCTACCCGCGCGTACCACATGTACAGGTAGCTGGCTACCATTGTGATGGACATGCGCGCGAAGAGGATCTAGGAGTACACGGTTAGCTGGGTCTGGTGGACGCTAGATATGGTGTGTGGAGGGGTACCTGGAACGGGTCGTAGCCTTTGCCGTCGTTCCCTGTGCGCTCCAGGATCTGTGTCATCACGTTCATGGACGAGCCGAAGAATTGCGCCGCCAGCACGAGAATCATGCCTTTGCCTTGGAGCCAGGCTTCGCGGGCGAGATCTCGCCCGGCGGCCCAGCGTGGTTGTGCCGAGGATGAGGATGAGGGTCGGTCTGGGAGCAGGGGCGTTCGCTCATCATGGTTTGAGACTTGGGCAATATGAGGGTCTGTCATGATGGCAACAGGGTGAGGAATGTGTCAGTATCTCGACTGAAGTACTCCGTAGACGAGTTGCACCCGAGTACGCGATGCAAGGAGATTTTTAGCGGTGAAAGGATCAGATCGTTAGCGATCAGGCGACCCACTATGAATTGTACCAGAGTAATGAATATGAATATGAATGAATTTTCCGAATTATGGCTACCTCCACCCCAATCTATACAAAAGTAAAGGTATCTCCCCCCCTCTCGCGCATCATGTTCCCCAGCCGTTTCGTGCCGACCACCCGCTCCAGCTTCAGCGCATCCCACTTGGAAAACAACGCCCGCACGCCGCCCTCGGCCGCTTCCACCACCGCCGCCGCATCCAGCCCCAGGAACCCGACCATCTCGCCATAGAACCGCGGGTTCTCCGGCACCCCGTACATGACCACCTGCCTGACGCCGCGGATCTGGTACCGCCGGAAGTGGTGGAACCGCTCCGAGTACAGCAGCACCGAGTGGCGCCCGTTCATGAAGTGGCTGCGCGCGCGCGCCACCTCGCGCGGCTCCGTGTACTCGGAGATGGCGCCGAACGAGAGGTTGGCCGTCTGCGCCGACGTCGCAAAGTGGTTGCGCACCCGCACAAAGTCCAGGTACGACGGGATCACGATCAGCACGCCGCCGCGGTGCTTGCCGCGGCCGGCGGTGATCTGCCGCACCAGCGTCGACAGCACCGTCGTCGTAAAGTGCTTGAACCGCGCGTCCGGGTCTTTCGCCGGCGAGAGACTGTCGAACCGCGAGAACGTCTGCTTCACCGATACCGGCAGCGGGAGCTCCGAGATCGCCCCCTCGTACACGGGTGTCGCCTTTACCTTGCCTGCGACGTTCTGCATCTGCGCTGAATACACCGAGTTGATTTCGGGCGTGATGAAGCCCGCCAGCATGATCAGCTGGCGCACGTGCCGCGCCTGGTTGTCCAGGTACCACGGCCGCACCCGGCTGAAGTCGCAGCCGTGCGCCTCCTTCGGTTGCAGGTTGAGGTGCTTCAGGATGTAGTCGACGTGGTCCCAGTTCTGCATCTGCAGGGCGTCGGCGTGGTCGACGATGACCACTTCAATCGAGGACAAAAAGTCGTGGTCGCGTTTTTTGGCACTGTCCGGTTAGCTGGCCGCCGAGAATAATGGCTGGGCGGTTGACTTACTCTGCCTGGTCCATGATGGTCCGCAGACCCAGTGGACTGGCCAGGATCATGTCGGACGTGTAGAACTGCGCAAAGAACTTGATGGTCTTTCTGGTAAACTTCAGTCCCAGCCGGAACATGTCGTCGTTGTTCCCGGCAAACAACTCGCGGAAATCGTCCGGTTTGTTGTCCCACGAGACGTCGTCTTCCGCCGAGAAGGTGTCCAAGAAGCGTTTCTTGTTTTCCTGTTGCTCCGGCTGGAACAGTCGGGTGATGGACTCGACCACCCGCACGCACGCCTGCTTCGATGGCAGAAGATAGAGCACCTTGGGTCGTGTGAAGCCTTGGTCGCGGAGGTCGAGGTCGGCATCCTGTTCTTTCGCAGCGCGGAGGTTGTTCTTGAGGACGCGATCCCGCGTCTTCAGCACGTGGTTGGTGGCGTGGGCTGCGAGAATATCGCGCATGGGGACGGCGTTGGATGTAGTTCGGGCGCCATATAGCACATCCTGGTAGTCGAAGACGTAAGGCGCAAGATGCTGGGCGTGCCCGCTGATAGATGGGATGGCGTCTTTCGCTGTAGTCTGTAGTTTACGTTTGAGCTGTGGTTGTTAGTCTGCGTGCTCTATCTGTCCGTCAACATGTCTCACCTTGACATTGGCGAGGCTCTTCATAGTCGGGAGGAACGACGCCTCAGCTCCCTCTGGGACACTGCGCACTAGCCGCAGACCCTCTGTCTCCTTCTTCGCGGTCGTCCATTTCTTCGCCTCAACCGCTTGGATTTTCTTGGTCAAGTCTGCTTCTTTCGGATTGGCAAAATGCGATTCGAACGGATCGGTTCCTGTACAGTCAGAAGATATTAATCGACAAGCTGAAGGCCATAGCATACCATCTTCTGTATCGCTATCCTGCTCATCGGCATTGGCTTCATCCAAGTTGGCGTCCTCCTCGTCCGAAGGTTCTTGTTGTTCCAAATCGTTTGCGACGGCTTCCTCTTCCTCTTCCTTCTCCTCCTCCTCCGCTCCCTCTACGACCGCATCGGTCTTGAGCTTCTTGACCTTCTCTTCCTTATGTTCGACCTTTCTCTTCTTACGAGCGGGTCCCTTGGAGTCGGTGGCCTGCAGAAGCTGCAGCAATTCGTTGTATGACTGACCCGCGTTCAGGTCTTCTTCCTCGCTGTCGGAGGCGTCATCCCCCGCTTCTTCGTGATCCATCTCGTTTTCTGAAAGGTCTCCGGTCGGGAATTCATCTGCCGCAGACGATGCGTCCGAACTGAGCAGGTTAGACGCATGACAGCAGAAGCAGGAGAAGCGCACTCACTCTACTTCGTCAAGGCGCGAGGTCGCAAAGCCATTTTTCCGTTTGACGGGAGCTCTAGATCCTTTCGCATGTCTTTTAGGACCTTTACCCCTGGGAGGAGCCATGATGTAGTAATATTTATTCTAGACAGAAGAGAAACGACAGACTGCGTAGAAACGGGGTACAGTATGGTGAAGTATTTTCGTGGCGGCTTATCTTATCTTAGCGCGAAATTCCCGTTGCGCACACACAATTTGAGCCTCGCCCGTTCGGCGTCTCTCTTTGGGGCGGAAGAACCGATCAAAGAGCCACTCCCCACCAGACTCTCTCCCTCCCCCGACTCATTCCTCATATCCCCTTCGCACACTTCACCATGGCTGCAGCTGATCCCTTCCTGCATCTCGCTCGTCCTCTGGGCCCCGTGGCCGTCGGGTCTGCCCCGACGACTGCCCCTCTGAACGTCGTGATTCAGCCCCAGGTACGTCGCAAATTTCAATCTACCCAATTCTCTCGCTGATAAGGGAAGGCCCTCTTCTCGATCCTCGATCACTCCCTTCGTCGCAACGCCGATCAGGAGCGTGTCATCGGTACGCTTCTCGGAACCCGGTCGGAGGATGGCACCGAGGTGGAAATTCGCAGCACCTTTGCTGTCGGACACACGGAGACGACGGACCAGGTCGAGGTGGATATGGAATATCAGAAGCAGATGCTCGCCCTGCATCTCAAGGCCAACCCCAAGGAGGTCCTGGTGGGTTGGTACGCCACGTCGTCCGAGTTGAACACCTTCTCCGCCTTGATCCAGAACTTCTACAGCGGCCAGGGCGACGGCACGTTCCCCCACCCGGCCGTCCACCTCACCGTGTCCACTGAGCCCGGCAAGGACATCGAGACCCGCGCCTACATCTCGGCCCCCGTCGGTGTCACCGCCGAGAGAGCCGCCGACAGCGCCGCCTTCATCCCCGTGCCCCACGAGATCCGCTACGGCGAGACCGAAAAGAGTGGTCTGGAGGCCATTGCCGCCGCCCGCGACGCCGAGGAGCGCGCCGCCAACCTCTTCACTGACATTGAGGCCCTCGAGCGCGCCATTGAGGAGGTCCTCGGCATGATCGACCGTGTCTCCCGCTACGTCGAGTCCGTCATTGACGAGGAGGCTCCCGCGTCCACGGCGCTGGGTCAGTTCCTGCTGAACGCCCTGGCTCTGGCGCCCAAGGTCGAACCCGCCGATATCGAGCGGGACTTGTACGTTCTTTTCCCTTTTATTCTCTCGACAGCCGCTAACCACTTCCAGCAACAACCACATCCAGGACGTCCTGGTGGTGTCCTACCTGGCCAACACCATCCGCACACAGATGGAGCTGTCCAACCGGCTAGCCACCGCCCAGCTCACCTTGGGTGGCGAGTCTGGCAGCACAGAGTCCGGTCAGCGTGGAGGTCAACGAGGCGGCAAAGGCGGCCGTGGCGGCCAGCAGCGGAACCAAGAACGCAGTGGAGAGGAGGTCCGCGCTTAGTGCATGTTACGGTGGAAGATGAGATACCTTTCTTTCCTTACATCTATCTGTTCCCATCGCTTTCTCCGTCGATCTTGTTGGCTATCCGCATCGATTCTTTCTTCCTTCTGTGTCTAGGGTCCTCTCAGGGTTATTTGTGGTAAAAAGCTTTCGTTCTGCTTTGTTTGCATCCGTGATCATTGGCAGTTTACCGTGGGCGGAAGAAAAGGGCGAAAGAAAAGACGCACGCAAGAAAGAGCATGGCGTATGGGAGTCCATCTGGCTTTGGTGATTGGAAGTGCGAGATGGTTGGGGTGGAGCAGCTGCTCCGATCTGTAGACTTGATGATTACGAGTCTGGCGACATTCATGATGCAATGGACATATAGTGACCTAGTCTTGTTGTCCGTAGATACGATAAAAGCGTGCAATGCTATGATCCGAATGAACCACCCTCCATAACGCGATAACGCCTCCCATGCAGTACCATCCATGTAGTCAGAGAACCCAGCGCAGAAAACACCCTGTACGCGAGTAAGATCAACCAGTCTTCCTCTTCTCCGAAGAAACACACCCCAGCATAAAACACCCCGTACGCAAGCTCAACCAGTCTTCCTCTTCTTCGAAGAAGCATCGTCCCCAGCATCCGAATCCCGTCTAACACCACGCTTCCCCTTCCCCTTACTCTTCTTCCCATCGACGGCCTCACCCAGCTCCTCCAGCCCCTTCTTCCCCGCATCCTTCAGATTCCCCACCTGGTCATCGTTCTGGTCGAACGCCTTGCGCGCCTCCTTCAGCTCGCGTTCCATGCGCAGCAGCTCCTGCACACGCCCCAGCTTGTTGGGGTCGCGCCGTAGCGCAAACCGGAAGTCGTCGACCTTGATCTTCTGCCGGCGCGAGTAGCTCGCGTACTGCGCCGCGCCGTGGCACATCTCCAGCACGAAGTCGGTGACGATCTCGTCGAGCACGCGCACCGTCTCGGGGAGCGGCTCGGCCGGGAAGGACGGGTGCGGGCTGGGGTCGCCGTAGGCGAGGAGGAGGAGGCGGACTGTCCATACTTTCGTCAGTACACCGTACACCGTCTTCGATGGAATAGAAATGGGGGACGGGGGACGACGCACGCTCCGAGGCGAAATTCATCTGCCCCTTGTGCCGCGCGGCACGGGCTCGAGGCTCGGCCATCTTGGGAGTCGGTTTGTGTTTGGAGTTCGCTTCGGGATGCTTGTCGTCGGCGGCGGTAGTGGAAGGCGAAGGCTTAGGCTTGAAGGCTGGGAGATAGCCCGCGCGGATTAAGGCTGTTTCGGAGGGATTGAACGGCCACGGAGGTGCGAGCTGCGTCGACACATGGCCCGTGCCGGGCTGGCGCGGGGGTTGGGAGAGTTTTCGAGAGGCCTTGTGCGCGGGGCGACGAGGCGAAGGCTTCGAGTCGTGCGTGGATGGCGATGGAGATGCAGAGGGAGCGTCTTGGACGGCGTTGGCGGTGTTGTTGGGTGCGGGTGTGCGCCGGCGGTGAGCGCGGTTGGAGGTCGACATGGCGGCAGAATTTCCCGCGGGACACCGTCACGACAACTATCAACTTCTTGGTTGAGTGTTGCGCTGGACTGAACGAGAGATCACAGAAATTGAGAAGCTGAGTGGTGGACTGCAGATTTCAAGATGGTGAGTGAGGGAGAAACCTCCTTTGTTTCTAGAAGTGAAATCGTGAAGTGAGAGATGGCTGGAGATGACATCGTCCGCTATTCACTTCTAGGACCATGCTAACTTCGCATCACGCAGTCGGCTCTGTTCAACTTCCAGTCGCTCCTCCTGGTCTTCCTGCTCATCATCTGTACGAGCACGTACGCCCATTCCATCATGCCCGGGATCATGGACCGCAATCAGCATGGGTACGTCTATCTCCCTGGCCAGTCAAGCAAAACGCTCACAATCAACAGCTTCTTTGGCATCTTCTGGAAATGCGCGCGGGTCGGTGAACGACTCAGTCCATATGTCAGCATCTGCTGCATCCTCATGGCGGTAAGACACCCTCAGGACCAACAAAGACAATAGCTAATACCATACCTACCTAGGTCTCCATCTTCTTCGGCAGTTGATACTGTCCCTTAAGGTTCGATAGCATGGTCACCGGAAGGCGTTACTAGTTCATGTGGTTCAAGCCACAATAATATCTACGAGTCATGATTCATATTGTATGGTACATAGATTGATATGCTACACAGCCATATCTAGCTGGTCTATTGGTACAGGCTCTATATATCCCTAAAATCGCCTCCCGAAATGCTCCGACCTGGGTATCTCATAACTTGGGCTCCATTCTTTCCCTCAACCGCTGCAGCCCTTGGTCAAGGAAATCCTCACTCCCGGACAACTTCTCTTCCTCAATATCGGAAACATCCGACGTCGAATCCGTCTTCTGAAGGCCGGTCTCGGACGACTTGTCCAACTCCTCGACCGCAACCCACAGCCGTTCGGGGTCGCGCAGGTAGCGAAGACACTTCATGGTATACGCATCAATGCTGAACCCCTGGTCCTCCATCGCCTTAATCGTATTTGCAACCTCGGGAATGTTCTGCGCGTTGGCGTAACCATTAATGATGATGTTCCAAGTCACCATGTTGTATTCGACGCCGTGTTTGGCCATCATTTCGCGGACTTTCTCGGCGGCAAGCGGTTGCCGGTTGAACACAAATGCACTCAACAGCAGAGTCCACGTCCGAACGGTCGGCTTGGCGGGAGTAATGGCGGTCTCCTGCCCTTCTGTACTGGCTTCGGTGGCAGACTGCAGCATGTCTTCCACTAATCGCACCGACGGGCGAAGACCCCGGGGATCGTTGCGGAAGGCGACCAAAAACTCGTTATAGGTGTGGTCTGTTGCGGCAAGCGGCGCGATGGTTTCATGCCCGCTTAATACCAGAGACCGATATTTGGAATAGATGCGCTGGGCGTGGAAGATGCGTTTCTGACAACGCAGATATGTCGCGATCATGAGATACAGCGCAACAGGGGAGGGGGGCAGATCACCGCCCCCCGGCGGCGGGGTGTATTCGGGAGGGATGATGGAGAGTTCTTTCAAAGGCGTGATGTCGTGTAACTGGTTATACATGTCCAGCATGGAATAGAAGATGGAATTCAGATCGGCGTCCGAGTCGGCATGTTTCGCCGTGAAAACGAAGTGAGCATGGAACATCTTGCTCGCAATCCAAGGGTTCTTTTGGAGATCGCCTCGGCTCTTGATCTCCTGCACCAGCGACTGTACACGTTCGCGGTCTCCACGAGACACGGCATCGCTGAGGAGGGTCAGGTAAGTGTACGAGTCCGGCTCTAGGCCCTGACTCGTCATGAAATCCAGCATATCGAGACCCAGTTGGGGATCGCCGGTCTTGAACGCATTGGACAGGACCACGTTCATCATGTCCCGGTCCGGCCGTACCCCAAGCTCAAGAAGTCTAGGGAGGATGCGAAAATTGCGCCCGTTAGGTCCATCCACGACCGAGTCGAGCAACAAAAGCTTGCAGCAATGACGCATGACCCCATCAGAATTCAAGGAGAATTCGTGTTGTCGTAATCTCTGCAGTCGCTCGAGCACCTTGATTGCCGAGTCGATATCTCTGAATTCGATAAACCGACGCATGAAACAGAGGAAGGTTTCCGCCTTCAAGTGAGCTCGTCGCTGGTATGCGAGTTTGTACGCATGGTAGACGCTTGCTCGCTTTGCCTTTTTCAGGTAGAGCCGGACACCTTTCTGGGGTAGGAATAGCACAGGCCACGTATGCGGGTCCAAGCACGTCTCGATGACAGAGTCGTAGGTATGCGATCCAACTTTCTTGCCCTTCAATTCCTGAGAGAGGAACGCTTCCAGGTACAAGAGGCAGTCGGAGACCATGAGAAAGACCGGCTTGTCGGGGCTTTGCGAAGTAACCAGCAAAAACTCGAGGGCCTTCTGTGGTGAATGTTGCAACAACCACAGCGACAAGCGCTTCCAGTGGTCGGCTTTCGCGTTCTTGTCCAAGGCCTCCCATGCCTCCCGAAATTCGCCCAGGCAGTCGGCATTGATCTTCTCGAGGAGCTTCGTGTCTTCCCTAGTCAATTTCGAGGGTACCAATTCCTCTCGTGCTTTCCGTCCGTAATATTTGGCTTTGTATAGCTCGGTGCAGCCGACCCTCCAGCTCCGAACTTCGTTACCGTCGTAGAACAGGGACTTCGCTCTGATACTTTTCTCTAGTTCTATAGCTTCCTCGCTCACTAGCCTTTGCTTGGGAGTTTTCTCCCCATTGATGACGGTGAGTGTGTTATAAACGATCCGCGGCCGGAGACCTCGTTTAACAGCAGTTCGGCGCCGAGAAAGTGATAGGATAGGGGCGGCAGAACGAGCCTGGCGAAGTGTTGATGATTCGGTTGGTGCTATATGCGCTGAATCGTCTTGTGATACTGGAGAACCGGAGGGGTCGTCTGTTTGGGGATCGATATCGTGCGTCTGATCAGGAGTCGAGGATGATTCGAACGTCGGAGGTCGTTGAAGCTGGTCACTCTCCCTGACAGCATCGCGAGAGGCAGAGGAGGCGTTTAACCCATGGCCAAAGGCTTCAATTTCGCGCGGAGAAGCAACATTCGACTTGGATGCATCATCCACAAAATACCGCGCCCTCGGAGCACTTGCGCGGTATCGATTCCATTGCCCTAGATGCAGCCTCTGCTGCAGTCCAGCGCTTAAGCGGGATCGCAGGAGGTGATGCGGACAAAATGACATTCAGGATTCCGTGTTCTCATACATTGAACAAGAAAAACAGTCGGAGGATCACCGGAGACGTGAGACGATATGACGGGCAGGGAATCGTTCGGAGGTGATTTTGAGATGGAGACGCCCGATTTTGCTCCGGCGCGGCTGTGGCTAGTGGACGGAAGTGTGGCGCACTACGTTCAGTATCGGCGGGCGGAAGATCTTCTTGCAAGCTCCAACTTGAGAAATTTCATGATCGCGCCAGCAGTCGCAACCCTCTTCTTGCAGTAATTTTATTGACTTCTGGGGCTTTCTTGAGTTCCAATTCTAATTTCTCTGTTTCTGTCTCGATCTCCATCTTCTCCCTCCCTTTTATACCTCGGATCACTTCCCCGCAAAGATGTCGTCAAACCATGCCTCTCTGGACGCCGCAGCTACAGAGCGCAAGGCTCGCCTTGCGAAGCTCGCGTCGATGAAAAGAAAGCAGCCTGAGCCGGAAACATCCACCGAAGCCCAAGACAAGGACGAGGAGATGCAGGATGCGGCCAACGACATCTCGAAAAAGTATCTCTCTGGACGGAATTATGACGCCGAAACTCGCGGTCCAAAATTGGGCTTCGATCAAACCCCAATCGACGGACAGACCACTTTGGAAGCGCAAGCTGCGGAAATCGCCAAAGCCACCGCGGAACAAGCAAAGAAAGACGAGGAAGCGGAGCAGCCGATTGACCTCTTCAAGCTACAGCCGAAGAAGCCCAATTGGGACTTGAAGAGAGACTTGGACGCCAAACTGGACATCCTCAATGTGCGGACTCAAAACGCCATTGCCAAACTCGTGCGGCAACGAATTCAAAATGCGCAACGCGCTGCCAAGGCCAAGGGGGCTGCATCGAGCGGAGATCAGGAAGGCGAGGATGTCGGAATCGAGGGCGAGATGCTGGTTGAAGGGATCCATGTACGAGAACGGGAGGACGAAGAACGGGGGGTCTCAGATGATGAATAAGTGGCATGATTGTGATACCCACGGGGAATGTATAGGCATTTTGCGATTTGGTCTCATTGTTCTACGTCTTGCTTCGAGGCGTTTACATTCGGCTATGGGATTATCAGTGGCGTTGGGATGTTTGCATATATTTTATTACATGTTTCACAATTCTGATATAGTGCTATTATGCTTCATTAGTATAATACAGGGTCAAGCCAGCAAGTGCTGCTCTCGCTGCGAGACAAAAGAGAAAACGTGACTATTCCAACCAGCCTGCCACTTTTAGTATTATAGCTTGATTTCACCCCCAATCGGCCTCCATCAGCGCCCTATGTTCATAGACTGAGTCAGAGCAAGGCGTTTACTATATGGACTGAGACTCCGTTCTTTCCTGGGCTCGGGCGGAGGCCGCTGTCGATTGGCCCTATCACCATAGTCACGGGCGTGTCGATTGTCCGAAGTTCTCGAACGGCTTACTCGACTGGGATCGACGCTGCGACTCCGTGTCCGAGCTCTTCGGCTCCCATCCCGCGAGATTTGTCTCGCTCGGCCCCGTTCCTCAGGGCTTGATTCACGATGTCTCCGTCGAGTGTTCCGCTCACTTGTCCATTCCCGCGATCTGGAACGAGTCCTCCTCCTGGACGAATATGACGAGGCAGAGGCGTCTGAAGAGGAATCACTATACCGTCTCTTTCTTGGCCGTGGAGACCTTGACCTCGTCCGGTCATGCGCGCTGGCCGCATAGCTGCTGCGATGAGGAGAGGCTGAATGGGAGCGACTCGTGGATATGGTAGACACGGAGCTGACCGAATGCGAAGAGGCGGATCGAGCCCGTTTTGAAGTGTGAGTGTCTGGTTCATCGAGGTCTCTTTTGCGGCCTCGTTCTTCTTCCCGCTTAGCTAGGATCGCATCGGCGGTCCCTTTTCTACGGAGCGGTCAGCATCGTCAGATGGAAACACTTAAACGTACTGTAGGGATGACTCACGGATGCAGAACATCACTCGGTACCTCCGTCGTCAGTTGCGGCCTTAGTTTTGGGTTTAGCAGTTGCTGTGTGCGCGAGGGCCGAGACACATAGGGTCTCTCCTGCGCAGGAGCAGAGCATTCATAACTATAGTGCCGTGATCACAGGTCAGCCGGAGGTGATCGAATCGTGAGAAATAGGGGCACATATCTCTTTTCAGACATTTTTGACACAGCGTGCTCGCTGTAGCCTTAGAGGGGCCCCTGATGCCGGGGGCGTTCCGGTAGCGGTTCATGGGCGACAAACGGGCTACGATTTGACGAAGGAGAAAATCTGATTCGAATAACTGGCGGTAGCTGTTGCAAAAGCCTATGGCTGGCTGGAATATCGCACGGCTTCGCAGGTATGTCTCCGCGGCTGTTGAGGCCAAGCAGTGGGTCGGGCTGACCGCCATAGGCGCGCGGTTACGCGGCCCACGAAGAGGAGACAAGCGAAAAGCCGGGCCCGATCATGGTCTTGTTCCTTCCCAGCTGCAACCCAAAGCAAAAGTTCGTCTTCCCCATCCACTTCGCTGTCCTTCCCCGGAGTCGTGTTTTTCAGATACGACGCCCTCGTATCTGACTGTCTCGGGATTGCAGAGTAAGAGGCCTTCTTACTCTCCGTTTGACTGCCTCTCGACAGGAAAAAAAAGCCATGACCTTGTCGTTCTGACAATCGTGTAAGACGATCAACTATTCTACGGATCTCGTCGGTTTCCAGTACGGCACGTCGCATCCCTGGACCTGACCACGAATTCCTTTCCCTATGGCGAATTACGTTTTCCAAAGATATGTCGTCTTTCTTTTTGGGCTTGTGTGAAGTGGGATATTTGAGTGGCTCCTTGTCAATTCGCATCTCGGTTTCGTCTTCGTGAAATCTCTCCACGTTTGAACTTCAGTCGTGCAACTCCTCTCGCCGGGTTACAACCACCAATTTTCGAGTTCATCCGTGTCTATTCCCCACATCCCCTGAGGTCAAAAGAGGCCCGTGCTGGGGTTTTGAAATCATGGCATCGAAAGATTCAACTGGAGACGAACATCGTCTCTCATTTGCAAAGGTGCGTTTCTTATGGTGTCTTCAAAGACACTACAGCCGATCCCTCTCTTACCCTTCTAACATGGCTTGAAGATCGCTGCCATGGCTCCACCGCTCAATCCCGAAATACCTGTCGCATCTGACGAAATGAATGGTTCACAGGCTGCCGAAGAGTCGGTACCCCCTGAGTCGCAGGACAGGAAAGGAACCTTCACCACTCAAGAATCCTCCAGTAATGTCCAAGGCGATGTCGATGCCATCGATCGACGTGTCGACGGTCTAACACAGGCTGTGCAAGACGTTCACATCATCGGGAAGAAGGGCCAAGAGAGCCCTGACTACTCGAGTGAAGGACATGAAAATGGAGCCCTGAAACGGGAGACCTCTTTCGAGGATGATCGGACGCATCTTTCGAGCTCATCAACGAAGCCGACAAGTTTCGATTCGAAGAGCATGGCCTCGGTCACTACATTTGCTATGGATGAGAAGGATTCTCTACGACCAGACGATAGTGCCAGTGTACAAGCTATCGACGAGGAGGAGAGTCTTTCTGGTCCTGCGTCCGGTGCACCGAATTCCTTGACCGGATCAGAATCCGGTGCCCGCGGGCTTAGGGACATCCAAAGAGCCCGGGCAGCTCTGCAAAATGCGGGCCCGTTGTTTGACCCGAACCAGCGGGTTAACGGATTGCCCGACTCTATTCCCAACAATTTCGTCATTCCCAACCACGATGCTTTCCAAAGTGGACAGCCTATCGCCATGCATCCATTCCCATTGGAACCAGACGAAAAACTTCTCGAGGCGATGAAGTCCCCCAAAGACCGTCTTCTCATATTACAGTTGGAGGAGAAGGTCCGAAACTTCATCCAACATTCCAAGTAAGTTGGCCGTTTCCGTCTTTCAAAAGGCAGGTTACTGATCGCTCAAAGGGAACAATCTTTGGAACTCCCGCCGTCTAATGCGTTTGGAAGACTTCTCGCTCATAAACTTGGCGACTACTACCACTTGACTCATTTTGTGGATAACAATGTGACCTCTGTCCGACTCCATAGGACACCGTTTTGTCGGCTGTGAGTCCCTATCCCAGTCGCCTTTCTCTGATTCTTGTACTGACGGTCAAAGGCCTACTCCTCTATCTGTCATCCATGCGTCAGCCAACACTACTCCTCCTCCGGCCATGCCCGCAATGAAGATCATGCGGCGCAATGATGGAGAGCGTCCTGCGGATGGAAGTACGGCTACAAGCTCTGCCGTTCCCTCGAAGACCGGTTCAGAGGCCGGCGATAGCACCAACGATGGGGAACGTGGAGGCTCTTCAGCGGGTGCCACACCAGCCAAGGACAGGCTAACCCTTACTCGGGAGGAACGCGAAGCCAAGTACCAGGAAGCCAGAGAGCGAATCTTCCGCGACTTCCCCGAGACGAAGTCTTGCGATGGGAGCAACGGCGACCAAAGTGGCAACATGTCGCGCTCGAGCTCAACGAGCGGCCGCAAGAAAGCACATAGGCAGAAGACGCCTCATGATGACAGTTTTGAGGTCCGATCTCAGTACAACCTATACTACCCCGGAGTACATTATCACGGGTCGACACCATACAATGTTCCGATGAATGACCCTTCATTCCCCACACAGCCGTTCATGGTGGGACCAGGCGCCAACCCACCGGGCATGGGTTATGCGCCTCATGGGCCTAACGGGACTGTGTATTCTGGTCAGGTTGGGATGAATCCGATGCCACAGTATTCCATGCCGGTGTCTCCTCAGATGAGTCCGAGCGGACCGTGGCAAAACGGGTCTGTTCCCCAGTCACCCTACTCTGGATATGCATCCATCAACCAATCCCCGGCCATGACAACGAAATCTTCTCCCGCGTTGAACACCTACTCTGCGCCCAATGGCATGCAGTACCAACCTACACCTTCGGGCTGGTCGTCCCCTCAGTATCAGGGAGGCTACCAACCGCCTACGCATCGAAGTCACCCGGCAATGCAGTGGCCGACCTACCCGTCCCAACCGCTTAACCCAACATCCTACCCGTATGCGCAATACCCTGGGCAGCACATGAACACGGCTATGAACGGTCACCAGGGCCCGCATCCTTTGCCCGGGAACTTCAATCGGTCCGCCTTCAATCCCCAGACGCGCTCCTTTGTTCCCGGTGGTGGCTCGTTAGGCCGAAACCCAAGTAAGAGCGGTCCGCATGCTGTCATGGGGTCATACCCTAATATGCAGGGTACTGTTCAGCCTCATTGGGGTGGATTGCCCGACGTGAACAAAGCTTCGGAAGGCTTAGGACCTGCGGGGCCCCGTGGCCCTCCCTCTGGGAATAGAGACTCTATCGCTAAATGGGGCACTCCCTCCCATCTGCCTCCGAAACCGCCACCTTCCCAGGTCCCGTCTGATTTCGACCTGAAGCACCGTACTGGCGCACCACACGCCGTTACCAGTCTGCCGACTGGTAACAACGGACCGTTGGTCGTCTCAGGAGGGGCCTCGCTGCCTCGAGCCAATTAAGGATACCTGTGGGGCAGTTGTTAGGGTGGTCAACTTGTACAGTAGCTGCGGTATATCTGATAGCTTTCGCATCTTGATGCGGGTGAATGTTTTGATAACGCCTCCGTCACATTCCTCTATCTCTGGTAGATAGGCGGAGACGCAAGCGATGGAAGGGAAATGACTTGATGTATTCAATCTAGACCTTGTCTCGACCATTGGGTCGCTCCTAC